>NC_083769.1:49993676-50143676 GCF_963514075.1 Conger conger | reverse complement strand
CCTGCCCCCAGGCCCCTCCCCCTCCCCTCCAGGCCCCGCCCCAGGCCCCTCCCCCTCCCCTCCAGGCCCCGCCCCCAGGCTTGCCGTGTCGTGTGTCTGTGTGCGCTGCACTCTGCACTGGCTCCTGTACAGACTGTAAAATGCATTATTTTGTACAACTTTATTGGAGAAAAAAAAAAGAACTCGTTAGATAATCCCTGTGCCTTGATCACGACTGTACGTGTAAAATGATCTAAGATGTGAGATATGTTTTTCTGCGCTGTAGAGCTCAGTCCCGCCCCCCCACCCCTCCTGCTCCCACTCCCCTCCCCCCTTTTTATTTTTCTGATTTATGTACATATTTTTCATCCATATACATTGTGTATATATATAATGTATATGGATTTAAAAGACTGCTTTTTAGTAAAAACAAAGAACCCCTGACACAATTGTACACTATATATAGTATATATGTATAGAGTGTGTGTGTGTGTATGTATGTATACACACACATATGAGTGGTAAGGTTTGTGTTCACAGGTTTTGTTTTGTTTCTTTCTTTTGTTTTTTGTTTTTTTTTGGTCACCAGCATCTGCCTACATTTTTGGAGGGGGGGGGGGGGTGAGTGGGTGGGTGTTTGTGATTTGTTTTGTTTTTAGCTTTAAACTCTAAAGGAGAGGGGAAAAGTATCCAAATGCAAAAACATTGCTTGTTTCTACATAAACCAAATTTTTTTGCTAAAGAAAAAAAAAAAAGTGCGTTAGTGTTTGGGTTGTTCCTGGTGTGACCAAGTCTTCTCTCTTCAAGTGATCAGAAGTGACGGCCCCTGAACTACAACTCCCACAATCCCCCGTTTCATGTTTGCTTTCCAGAAGGCAGACCGCTTTCAGTCAGGGATTTAAAGGCCCACACGCATATTTTTGAGCTTTTCACATCATCCTGGAGCATGTAAAATGATGGGACAAGTATTCATATTTTAGGGTCAAACTGCTATTTTTCCCAAGCCGTTTCCATGGTTTCCCACGTGACATAACGTTTGTCTTTCCATAATTATCGGATAACGTCGGTAAACGTTAATACTGAGAACTGGTCACAGGAGGGGGAGGGGGAATTTGGCTCTAGGGGGGTGGGGTGAGAACAATTTTTCAAAGCTTTTGCGAACATTTGGTGAAAGAAAGAAAAAAAAAAAAACCAGGATGAGAATGTAACTGCATGTGGACCTTTAAAGACCAAATTCTACACAGGATCTGATTACAACCTTCCTCAGGCTACAGCATACACACATGGGATTTGAACCAGCAAGCCCTCCTTATCCCTGCTAACAAATTAAATGGGGCTTAAACCTGAAAAACCTTAGCGTATAATAGTCAGTGCTGCTCGTACGTGGAGGTGTTTCCCTGTGGGTTCTGTAGCAGAGATCCACGTGCACCTTGGCTGCTCCCCATCACTGTGAGACCAGAGTAGCAGGTTGGGAGACATTAACGGGACGTTTCTGCTCTCAGTTCATATCTGGTCTGGCAGATTTATTTTTGCTAAGGGCTGGCTATATCTGGAATTTTAGAACAGCAGTACTTGGTGTTATTTTAAGGTTACTCATAATTTATGAATGGTCACCTCGCCTCCTGGGTCGGAATCGGTTGCCGATTTTAAGGCGAAAACAAAAACCAGCCACACCCTGCGGCTCTCCAGGACCAGAAGTGAGGACCCCAGCACACCCTGCGGCTCTCCAGGACCAGGGTTGGGGACCCCAGCACACCCTGCGGCTCTCCAGGACCAGGGTTGGGGACCCCAGCACTCCCTGCAGCTAGAGAAGTTTATTCAACACAAAAAAAAAAAAAAAAAAAAAAAAAACCCAAACTGTTCTGTTCTAAATTTACTTGAATCTTACAAGTGTTCTACTGTGTTTAAAGAGAGGGTGAACACTGCTGTCAGTGTGTGATTAGCAGCCTCCGAGCCCGCTGGTCTGCAGGAAGTGAAGGTGGCCGAGCAGCACACTGAGGGAACAGCAGGGAACAGCAGCACACTGAGGGAACAGCAGCACACTGAGGGAACAGCAGGCTCGAGCAGCAAGCTGAGGGAACAGCAGGGGTCAGCAGCACACTGAGGGAACAGCAGGGTTCAGCAGCATACTGAGGGAACAGCAGCACACTGAGGGAACAGCAGGGTTCAGCAGCACACTGAGGGAACAGCAGGGTCCAGCAGCACACTGAGGGAACAGCAGCACACTGAGGGAACAGCAGGGTTCAGCAGCACACTGAGGGAACAGCAGGGTCCAGCAGCATACTGAGGGAACAGCAGCACACTGAGGGAACAGCAGGGTTCAGCAGCACACTGAGGGAACAGCAGGGTCCAGCAGCACACTGAGGGAACAGCAGCACACTGAGGGAACAGCAGGGTTCAGCAGCACACTGAGGGAACAGCAGGGTTCAGCAGCATACTGAGGGAACAGCAGCACACTGAGGGAACAGCAGGGTTCAGCAGCACACTGAGGGAACAGCAGGGTTCAGCAGCACACTGAGGGAACAGCAGGGTTCAGCAGCACGCTCAGGGAACAGCAGGGAACAGCAGCACACTGAGGGAACAGCAGGGTTCAGCAGCACATTGAGGCAGGGGTCGGCACTCCTTGTCCTGGTGAGCCGCAGGGTGTGCTGGTTTTTGTTTTCACCTTAATATCAGCAACCAATTCAGACCCAAGAAACCAGGTGAGGCGAGTTAACTGTGTAATCAATTGCTTTAACTGAAATGCCAGCACACCCTGTGGCTCTCCGGGACCAGGAGTGAGGTCCACTGATCTGGCCAGTAGGCCGTGGAGATTGAGCATGTGTGGTGACATCACCGTTAAAGCAGTGCAGGTGACAAAATGGTGATGGAAGTGTAAATCCTTACTATACTTTTTTTTTTTTTTTTTTTTTTTTTACAAAGAAAGGTTGAAATTCAATATTGTTTGTTCGTTTTCCTGACACCAGTATGAGGTCAAGGGTTCACAAACAGACCCCAAATTGGCGGAGCTACTGGTTGTCGCCAATGGCGCACAGTTTTTTAATTGACGGACGGCACTCGATACAGAAGGTTCTGGAGGCTCGCCCTTCGGAGGGATCTCACCGGTCCGGTCCTGAAGCAGAACTCCAGGATGAGGACGATGGACCTCTTGGGACGGGACAGATGGACAGGCTTTTTATTTTCCCCAGGTAGGTCTGCTCGATCCTCTCTGTCAGAACCCGAGGAATCAAAAGGTGGGCAGGGAAAATGGGGGGGGGGTGTTCAGCCAATCAGATGTGGAGAACCAGTTCTGGGCAAATATGACTTGGGTCAACAGACTTTTCAGAAATGTCATTAGATCTGTAATCACCACTGTGAGCTCAGTTTAACGCCTCTTCCAAAGGAGGATCACACTGGGGCATTTGAGGAATGAATGTCCCTGACTGGCTCATCAACACCAGCTTGGAATCAGCTCCTGCTTCAGCAGTACAGGGTGGTATGGCTGATTAGCTTCAGCAGTTAGCCATGAAAAGGGTACAGGGTGGTATGGCTGATTAGCAACAACGTTTTCACAGACAGGTGAGGTTGGGGCGTTATTTATTGGACGGAGTGCGATGCTATGGTGCCATAGACCAGTATTTTTTTTCCCCACAGATGTTAATCTCTTAGGCCTTTACATAGAAAGCGGTCAGCTAGACTAGACAGCTGTGGATTACTGATGGTGTCTGTTTTCATCTGTGCCCCCCCCCCCCCAGGTATAAGGCTCAGAACCTAGTCTTTCTATCACCTTTGGAAACTTTTATTGCAGTTTATCAACATGAGGACCAAGGTTGTGCCAATGAAAGTCAAAGTCAATCAAATTGGGCCTCATTTATAAACGTTGCGTATGCACAAAAGAATGCGTACGCCACTTTCTAAGCAAACTTTGGCATTTATAAAAAACGAACTTGACGGGAAAATGTGCAGTCCTCCACGGAAACTCTGACCCATGCGTACGCACATTAACTGGTGAAATGAGAAACTGCGACTCCGATGGCAATGGGATGAAACGCGAGAAATGGTGTGAAATTGATACTGTTGTGTCCTGTGCCTTTAATGCTCGTGACGTAAGACCAGGAAAACGGGAAGTGAAACAGGATGTAAAAATGTATAAAGATTTGCCGGGAGTTGTGGCTGGGTATGGCTGCTGTAAGGACGTGCTTCGTCCCTGTTATACTTATTAAAGTGTTGTATTGTTGAATCTCGCTATACGGGTTCTCTCCCTTCCTACGTGCAACACAACATTTGGCGACGAGAGAAGTCGAAAATGATACACACCAGATACCACTGTGTAAAATAAATCGAAATATTACCTCTCACGTATCATATATGAAGAGTTAATTTGCAAAAACGGATAAAAGCCTCTCTTACAACGAATAAACAAACAGCTGTTTGATTGATGCTCCCTGGAGTGCCCAAAAAATATGATTTAGGATGATAAATATAAACGGAGATGTTGTAAAATAATCCCTCAAATATGTAGACGAATCGTTAAACAATACTTCATGTTATTAAATGTATTCTCATAAATAATATGGTGAACAGTCGGACAAATTACGCTGCACTGATGCCGTTTACAATGCGTCAGTCGGGCAGATACGAGTGCATAGTTTCATATATTGTTATATTCATACATTATGTTTTATAATGTGTTTATTGTTATGGATTTTTGTTCGTTTTATCTCTTAATTTTGTAACTGTTTTCAATGGTGCTAGACAAATAACGTGTATTATTATTATTATTATTATTATTATTATTATTATTATTATTATTGTCATAATCGTCATCATCACATTCGTTGTGCAGAACTGTTCGTCATTTACAATCAATCAGGATAATTCCCACACCCGTAGCTTTTCAGAGGCAATCAAATGGCTGAAATCCCTTTTCTTGGCCTTCTTTTCAGCGTTTGCCATTGTCGTCTTCGTGAAATGCATATTCATTTGGGGTGTTTCACTGCCTATTTATAGGCAACTGTGGGCGGGACATGAAGCTGGCAAAGGTGCGCCACATTTAGAGTTGATTGTGATTTACAAAGGAAAACTGGCGTGGGATGTGCGTATACACTGTTTTATAAATCAGAATATTTTTGTGCGTGTGCAGGTCCTGGGTTTCATGCTTACGCAACCTTTTGACGTGAATCCTACACAGTTTTATAAATGAGGCCCCTGATCTGAGCCCAGTTGAGCATGCTTTTCTGAAGAGAACTTCAAGCGGACTAGCCCCCAAAACAAGCTTGAGCTAAAGATGGCTGCAATACAGGCTTGGCAGGGCATCGCCAGAGGAGACACCCAGCAAATGGTGATGTCCTTGAATCACAGACTTCAAGCAGTCAATGCATTCAAAGGATACACAACAAAATACTGAACATGACTACTTTCATTTACATAGCATTGCTCTGTCCCAAACATTATGGTGCCCTAAAATGGGGGGGGGGACTGTATAGTTGGAAGTAATTTATACACAGTGAAACCTAAATGTTTAAAAAATGTGGCAATCTCAAATTGTGGAGTACAGAGGCAAATGAATAAATTATGGGTCTTTGCCCCAAATATTATGGAGGGCATTGTAGGTGTGGCTGTGTGTTGGTTCCGGTCAGACTGTTTACATTCTAGTCTAGCAATCGACTAGCTAGTTATAGCAAGCACTGTTTACCCCTCCTGGGGGTTAAGAATGCAAAAATACCACAGGAAAGTGAATGCTGCAGTACAATAGTTATCAAAGAATGTCGGTTTTAAATTTGTAGCTGTGGTTCACTTAAGACTTTATTGTACGACATTTGTTTTGGTTCACAGAGGAATCTGTGTTTATTTGATCATGTTGGCAAGAGTGAGTACGTCACAACTCGGCCAATTTGTGCCCCATTCAGAATCCAGATTTCCCCGACTCGATAATACGGTGTTCATGTGGACCTCTCCGGAGGGAAACCCAAACAGACCGCAACTCTGACCCCAAAAGTAGAACACTTGAAAGGAGGGACACACCTGCTACAGGTAAACTTCACCTGTTGATTGGGTTAAAATGCCCTTCTAGGCCAGTGTTGCCCAATCACAGAAGGCTGAGAGTTTGCAGGTTTCATTCCGACCAATCCGCTGCATTCATTAATTGGTTCCATCCTCACTGGTCGGAGGTGTTAATTAGTGAAATGTAGTGATTGGTTGGAACGAAAACCTGCATCCTCCTGTGGCACATGATTTGGCATCATTCTTCTAAACATCTTCAGGTGGAACTGGTCTATTCAGGATGTGCAGAAAATATGTTCTTTTTTTTTTTAAAAAGCAAGCATCAGAGCCTACAGTCAGAAAAACCGCCTTAACCTAAATGTAGACACAGAATGGTCCCCCTTTTTAAAGAAGACAGGTTTATTAATATTGGGGTTTTTTTGCTGATATAATCTCTCACACATACACACACACATAGAAGTCTAAGCTACCAAGAATATGTCCATACCTCTATACACTGGGGTTTGAGAGGAAGCGTGATTTGTACATAGTGCATTACAGTGTTCATAATGACAGAACGTTAATGGGTATGTGGGTGAGTCGGATCAGAGTGAACACGGTCAGTGTGCGCGTCGGAACGGGAAGCCATTTTCCTTCTCGTGCTTGCGGCCGCGGAAATGGACGGTTCACCTCGAACAGCAGGACAGAAAATGGCTGCCGTTTCTTTCACCCGATACCCGACTGACATCTCAAAGGTCTGGAGGACTGCGATCTCCCCACCATGTGTCCTCTCGTGGAAGAGCGCGGTTTCGGAGGTGCGTTTCAGTACGGTTTTGCGAGAACTGGGTGGGGCCACTGGATTTGGACCAATCAGGACGGGGCCACTGGATTTGGACCAATCAGGGCGGAGCTGCGTACGCGGAGCGAAGCCAACCGAAATCACAGTTTGTTTGGTTTTTTTTTTTTAGTTTTAGTTTTTACAGCTCTCAACTCTTTTAAACAGCAAATACCTGCAAATACAGGGCACAAGACACCAGGCTTGTTTTGTTTGTTACATAATTTTTTACAGTCGTTCGCCTCGGGGCCTAGACCGCTGCATGCAGTGGTGGTACTCATTCCTGTGTGCAAACTAGGAGGGGGGGGGGGGGGGGGCAGCAAATTAAATACAGTTGTGCAATTATACAGTAAGTCCTAAAAGCTGAGTTATCATGTTTAAAGCTGTTTTTGACCATGTTTGGAAAAAACAGAAACTCAGCCCCTCCCCCATGCAGGGTGGTGATGTCGCAGAGCCCCGCCCCCTCCCAGTGGCCATGACAACAGCAATCGTTAAAAGGACATTCGCAGGACACAATGCCGAGGTCACATGACCCACTCTTCTCCCCCCCCCCCACCCCCACCCCCACCCCCACCCCCGGGCTGTTACAAAAGCCTGATTGGACCAACTAGATCTCACAGATTATTACACCCCGCCTCCCTCCAAACCTGGCCTGTAATTGGCCAAGAGTAGTGAAGGGGAGGGGCAAAGGGGGTAATAATAACAGTTAAAAGGCAAGACCTGTGACTTTTTTTTTTTTTTCTTATTTCATTATATGATGGACTACCATCTTTTTTTCTCCTTTTTCTTTTTTTTTTTTGTTTACACATTTTCACCTTTTAAACTTAAGTCCAAACGATACGCCGCTCTGATTAAGAATCTGAATCCATCGTCTTCATCGTCTTCCTCATCTGCGTTTCTGCTCGGCCCTCCCGTCCTCTACAGCAGCAGCTTGCCGATGATGACTCCGATGACGAAGAACAGGACGGACAGAGCTAGCAGCCGAGTGCTGGGGCCTTCCTCCTTCAGCCCCACCCCTGAGGAAGAGGAAGAGGAGGAGGGCATAGGGGCCGGGTTCTTCCGTAGGCCGTCGTCATCCTGCAGGGGAGGGGGGAGGGGGAGGCACTTCTTCATTTACATTCAGCTCAACTTTAGCATTTAGCGCTTCATTTAAGCCGGCGGTATTCCTTTACCCCGGAACACAACCAGACCTTCTCACACTCTCACACTCTCACCTCACACCTCACACCTCACACCTCACACACACCACACACACACCACACACACACCACACACACACACACACACACACACACACACACACACACACACACACACACTCCTCACCCTCATCTGCATCTGCCGGTTCTCCTGCCGTAGCCGCTGCACCTCCACCTGCAGCCTCCGGCTCTCCTCCATGATCTTGCGCACCTCCGTGTCGTCCAGCGCCGCGCTGCCGGACTTGGGCAGGGGGGGCGGGGACTCTGCCTTGGTGGAGGAGGCGGCGGAGAGCTTGGTGTCCGTGTCGTGCTGTAACAGAAGTGTGCCTTTTTTTAGAGCCCTGTGATATCCTACACCCCAGATATGGGGGTCCCGCACTCAGGAGGAGGCCAGGCCCAAGATGTTGAAGGAAGAGCGATCTCAACTGTCAGCTCCTATTGCTCTGCGGCCCAGGGCAGGAAGTGCCATGAGCGTGTGGAGTTACGCCAGTCTCTGAGAAGAGCCAGAAAAACCTTCAATTTCAATATGCGATGGTGAACAACTTTTTGGTTAAGGCTATATTTCGCCCAAATAAACCTATCCCAACGCCTTGAGCGGAGTTACGCGTGGAGGTCTTTGACCTCTCGCTGTGATCCCCAGTAATGCTCATGACCCCAGCCCCACCCCCGACTCCCTGTACCCCAACGCCCGTGGGCGGAAGGCAGGGACTGGACTGAGCTGTGTCATTTCTGACCCCATCTAGCCTGAGACGCATAACATAACGCCATTCAGCCCAGCAATGCTCGCCTTTCCCTACCACTGAAGTGTACTTCACGGTTTAGCTTAGCAAAAAGCTAATAGGGGTGGGGGGAGGTGCGTCTTCAGTCTGAGTCGTTCTGTACGGCACACAGTGTCTGATTCTCCACCAGAGCTGCCCGGTCGTGTGCCAGGAAGGGGTGGGAGCGTGTAGGTTTCCACTCCAGCTCATTACACGAGTGAGTTCCCCCCTCTCTGGTTGGCACATGATGGGGCAGCACTGATCCGTGCTGAAGGCACTACGCTCCCGCGGCCAGCACAGGTGCGCTGCGCTTCCTCTCTCTCAGGGGGCTCTGCTCACCGTTTTCTCGCTCTCCGGGGGAAGCTCAAAGACACAGCGCAACTTCGAGTCCATCAGCTCCTCCGGCTTCGCCTCTTTCCACTGAGAAACGGTGAGGGGGGGGGGGGGTAACAGATCAGAAGCACGGCCAGGGTCAATGTCCGTTTTCATTGTGTGGACACAACATAAAGGGACAAGTCTAAGAAACATTCATTATGGCCTAAAAACCTTCAGCGTAAATGTAATGAGTCTAGAGAACGATTTCCCTCTCCCCATATCGTTCCTCCAGCAGATGCACTCACCACACACTCCATGTCCGTCATCTCGGGAGGAGCCAGCATCGACTGCACCATGAACTTGTGTTTGCTCTTCTCATTTGGGTCGTAGTCAAAGGGCTGCAGCATAACTGAGGGAGGGAGGGAGAGGGAGAGAGAAGAGGTAACATTTCACCCATTCACATGTGCTCCTGCCTGGCCTACATCCAGACCCTGCACGTCACCTACAGACTTCCTGCGTCTCTGTTTGCGAGTCCCTGCGTCTCTGTCAGTCCCTGCGTCTCTGTTTGCGAGTCCCTGCGTCTGTGTCAGTCCCTGCGTCTCTGTCAGTCCCTGCGTCTGTGTCAGTCCCTGCGTCTCTGTCAGTCCCTGCGTCTCTGTCAGTCCCTGCGTCTCTGTTTGCGAGTCCCTGCGTCTCTGTCAGTCCCTGCGTCTGTGTCAGTCCCTGCGTCTGTGTCAGTCCCTGCGTCTCTGTTTGCGAGTCCCTGCGTCTCTGTCAGTCCCTGCGTCTCTGTCAGTCCCTGCGTCTCTGTCAGTCCCTGCGTCTCTGTCAGTCCCTGCGTCTCTGTCAGTCCCTGCGTCTCTGTCAGTCCCTGCGTCTGTGTCAGTCCCTGCGTCTCTGTTTGCGAGTCCCTGCGTCTCTGTCAGTCCCTGCGTCTCTGTCAGTCCCTGCTTCTGTGTCAGTCCCTGCGTCTCTGTCAGTCCCTGCGTCTCTGTCAGTCCCTGCGTCTCTGTCAGTCCCTGCGTCTCTGTCAGTCCCTGCGTCTCTGTCAGTCCCTGCGTCTCTGTCAGTCCCTGCGTCTGCGTTTGCGAGTTCCCGCGGCTCAGCACCGAAGCCGCCCGCTGGTGGCCAGAGAAGCACTGGAATAGAACTATCCAAGCTGTCTCCAGTGTTGCCTGGGCAACCAACAGCTGCACTAAGCCTCGGCGTTGGCGGCATTAGCGGCTCTCCGCGCGGCCGTCCCGCAGGGAGTGTAAGGCGAGCCGGCGCGCTGCGTACCCGACACGTTGATGGAGGTCCCCGAGTCGATCACGCCGCTGTTGGGCCGCACACAGTACCGCCGCGGGGCCGTCGTTTTCACTTTGAAGCAGACATTCCGGGCCGTGGGGTTATTGAGCTTCAGCGAGGCAGTCACCACGTCCGTAAACGGCCCTGAAACAGAACATTACTATTATTACTCTTATTATTATGATTCTTCTTTATGATCACCATTGCCTTCTAAGGCGACGAAATGCCTTAGAAGGCAATGCCCTCTGCATTTAACCCGTGCAAGGCCAGGGCCGTCGTCAAGGGCAACGGCAGGAGCACACCGAGGGGAAACTTAGCAGCGGAAACTCGAGCGGACACGGGGAGAACACGCTAACTCCACACAGAAAGACCCGGAAAGGGCTCGAACCCAGGACCTTCTTGCTGAGAGGAAACGGCGCTACCCACTGCACCACTTAGATTTACGCCTGGTGTCTCCAGCCTCGGGCCTGGAGAGCCACAGGACACACATGCCTAGGGCTGACGGCACAAAACCAGCACACTGCTCTGCGTAACCGGTAACGTTAACAATGAAAACCATCAGACCCAGTGTCTCCGGGATCAGGAGCGCGATTCATCTCACCAGCAACATAACAATATAAATAAATTAATGTACTTGTCACTCTCCCTGTAGTGAATCTGCAGTTTGGCATCCAGACCCCAGGGTCACAAATAAGACAGTCTCCATTTTCTCCACACTGACACTAATAACCTACATATGAATCTGCCGAAGGCCTTCATCCGGGGATTACTGCAGGACCTATGTGTTAACATTCTCCTCTTGTTTACCCCGATATTTACCAGAGCAATAGAGGTTAGGTGTCACTGAAATAAGAGCACAGGCCCATCTCAGGACGTGACACCTGAACTCGCCCCTTTTCACGACACTCTTGAGAATCCTAACAGGAACAAAATTATGTTCCTAATTTGCCCATTAATTGGTAACCGTTCTCGATACAAGAACGATATGCAGCCTTATGCGCGTTAAATACAGTTTGATAATGCGATACAACACATGACAGTGCCCGCTTCGGACCTTTGGGCCAAATGATGCAAAATCTAAACAAACAGATCGCATCAGCGGGCTTCAGCAAGAACTAAATTATTCCATTCGTAAGAACGCTGGACACTGCAGGTACGTCTTCTGTGAAGACCGGTAGTGGTATTCCCGGATTAGGATTAAAGGCAGCGATGTTCGCATTTTCCATCACATTTCCTAACTAGGATCTCTAGTTAATTCTACTTTTCCATCAAATCTGTGTTTTGGCCTGTACACCAGAGGCACACAATACAGGCCCCTTCTGTGTTTCGATCACCACTGATTCTCCACCCAACCACCTCGGATATAGGCAACATACATGTTGAAGCTGACACGTTTGATACGTTTAACAACATAACGCAGTGCACCTACAAATGAAGTTACAAAACGCAGAGCCCGTGTGAAAAACACAACAGAGGGCGTATGTGCCGCAACAGCGCTACATCGGTTCCTATTCCGGCCACTCGGCTGCGAACGTCGGCGGAACTTACTCCCTGAATGAGTCAACCAGCCAAATTCGGATGGGTTATAATGGATGGCTACGTTTCCAGCCACCTAGCTTGGTAAATTAGCGAATGGTATACATCAATAATAATCAACTGGGGAGTGGGAGAGGGAAGAAGTCACAGCCAAAAATCATAGCTCGCGAATATACATTTCATTGTCTGGCACTAGCATGCTAGCTTAGTAAGGCAGATAGCCATGTATCTTGCTAACGTTAGGCCTCATGTTGCTTGTTAATAGTGCAGAGTGCAACCGGAGACGAGAAAGGGACCGTTCCAACGGGCCTCGGACATAAATGTAGCATGCTAACATTAGCTAAATTAGCTGACGCAATGATCCGCCTTTCACCTGTTCAGCACACATGTGAAAGCTAACCGGCCCTAAATGAGATTGCCAAGCAGCCCCCCCCCGTCCCCCCCGTCCCAGCCCCAGCCCCAGCCCATGAAAGCCGTGGCCAAGGGAGAGCGATATCAGCAGGCCGCCCCCTGCTTAACACACCTCGGAATTTCAGTTCGTGTGGTGGTTCCAGCACCAACACCTGGTCCTGTCTGGCCATGTCCCAGCGCTTACGGTCGCGATTCGGCGAGCTGTCGCTGTAGTAATCTCACAGATATTTTGTGTTGTTATCCCGTCTCCCCGGTCAGCTAGGAGAACCCGAACCGCACGACTCTCCTGCTCGCAGCTGTGACGATGCAGGAAGCAGGTGGGAGCGAGGCTTGTGACACATGGGAGGGACGGATTATCGACTATGGAAAGTCGTGTGGGCCAAAAATATGCGTAGACTTTCTAAATTTAGAACCGCGTACTAGCGTTCTACTAAATTTCAGGCGATTTTCATTTAAATGTAGTCCGAGTTGTCTGCTGGGTATGCTGTTTCGAACACAGCCGTTGTTTTCCGTGGCTGGAGTTATCCAGTCTTAAATGTAACGATAGATTCTATTAAATGTTCTTTCTGTAGCGCTTTTCACGGCAGACTGTCCCAAAGACGCTTTACATAGTAGCCAGAGGGTAGAAAAATGGGAAATATCAGTCCAATCATTTGTTATGCCGTCTTGTGACAGCTGTTATGTGTATGGCGGCGTCATGTGAGCCTAGCGAGGGGTTCAAGTAGTGTTACCAAATCACCGATGATTATTACCGCTGTAGCAGTGGTATCTGTACGTTTTTTGTAAATGTATCACCTGCATGTTCATTCTGTCTCAAAGAAAAAGAAACAACCCCTCATTTAAATGTTTTACTGTTGCTCTTACATTAAAAAAGAAAAACATTATCTATTTTCCGTTTGGTAACCTTTTAGTACTTTTGATGCCGTTTATCATTTAATATCTCTGCTTTTACATTACATTACATTAATGGCATTTGGCAAACAAATAAGCAAACAAACAAACAAACAACAAAGCAAAAGTGACCAAACTTAACTATCCAAATACTGCTTACCTTGCCAACTAAAAATACCGATACACAAAGTAAATCACAGAAAGACAACAATTAAGGTTCACAGGGAGGTAGGGAGGGACGGGGAGAGGTGCTGCTTGAAGAGGTGCGTCTTCAGTTTGTGCTTGAAGGTGGGGAGAGATTCTACAGTTCTGACCTCAACGGGGAGTTCATTCCACCACCGTGGAGCCAGAACAGACAGTAGTCGTGAGCGTGAGGTGGAGGTTCGGAGAGGGGGAGGTGCCAAGCGGCCTGTGGAGGCTGAACGAAGAGGTCTGGCAGGGGTGTAGGGTCTGATGATTTTTTGTAGGTAAGCTGCGGAAGACCCCTTAACTGCTGGGAAGGCTAGCACCAATGTTTTGAATTTGATGCGAGCCATGACAGGCAGCCAGTGGAGAGAAGTAAGCAGGGGGGTGACGTGTGAGTATTTGGGAAGGTTGAAGACCAGACGAGCTGCTGCATTCTGGATAAGTTGGAGGGGTCTGATGGCGGACGCTGGGAGGGCAGCCAAGAGGGAATTGCAGTAGTCCAGGTGGGACAGAACCATCGCTTGGACCAGGAGCTGGGTCGAGTAGGGGGTGAGAAAGGGGCGGATTCTCCGTATTTTTACTTTTAATGTGTTACACATAATGTCACATATGTTTTGTATTCTTTCTTTGGCATTAAAAAAAACATTGTTTACAGTTTATTGAAACGGCTGCATTCATTTTTTGGACAATATTTCGAACAAAGCTGCTTATTTTTGTCTGCCTTACATATTACCATACAGGTTTCTCTCATGGCTCCAGGAAGTTCCACAGTTTTTCAATTTCAATTTCAATAAGCAGTCATGCATTATTGCCTTTATTCACGCCTGGACGTACGCCCTTTACTGAATGAACCCTTTGCTAAAAGAAACACGACAATGGACGTGTATATACCAACGCCCTCTGAACTTTTTTCTATTTTTTTTTATTAATTTGAATTAAATGCAAAACAAAACAAGTGAGACGTCACTGAATAACATTCGGAATGGAAGAAATGCGAAATGAAGAAATACAAAATAAGGGACATTGAAAAAACAAAAGGGGACATTAAAATAACGAAATAAGTAGGTGAATGTGGATGAAATGTTTTCCAGAAACGACGGGGGTGACAGCGTTCTAGAAATTATGATCGAACGGCACATGCGCTGGTAACGCGATGACGTAATTTTGGTGGTAAAACGGGAAGTATCAACAACGGAAGCCAGACCAGGGTGACTGCGCAGGGAGTCTGTGGAGAGAAAATTCTGTAACTTGTTATTCAGCGCAGGAAAGAAATAAGGAGCAGAACTCTGAACTCAGTGGCGCCAGGATAAACACGAGTGGAGCTTAATTTGGTGGTGGGGGTATTTCGACGAGTGGCAGCCATCAGGATGTCTTTAATTGGAAAGTTGTTCGGGAGTGGCGGAAAAGGTGGGAAACCCCCGACTACGCAGGATGCGATCCAGCGACTCCGGGAAACGGAGGAGATGTTGGCGAAGAAGCAGGAGTTTCTGGAGAAAAAGATTAACCAGGAACTCCTCACCGCAAAAAAGAATGGCACGAAAAACAAACGAGGTAAATCCCGACGGTGGCTGGCGAGATGACAGCGATGACAGTCGGCAGCTAGCTAGCCAGCCACCCATCTGTTACTTGTTTGGGTTTACGGGAAAAACCGCAAACCCTCGACAAGCTTAAGCTAACTAAGTAGCGTTATCTGGATACAAACCACCCAAAAAAAAACAAGACATTTGACTCTAGTGTCATGCAACCCATATACGTGGGCTCTAGAATTATTGGCACCCTCATAAAAATGAAGAAAAAAGGTTGCATATAGGAAACCACACATGATCTATATATTATGTTCAAACAAGTGTAAAAACGATGTACTTTTATTTCAAAAGTATTTCAAATTCCTCTCATGTTTCAATAGTTTGTTTTAAGTAATCTTTTTTGTTTATGAAAACCATAGATTATTCTGAAATTATAAATTATTTGCATTCCGATTAAAATTTGTTTGCTGGCTTCCCTTATTATACTTTGAATAACCTCTCCAGTATTTATGGTAACATTTTGAAATCGTACGGATTCATTGATTCACTTTTTTGATAATAACCAATTGATGACAACTGATAGATGATAACCGCTTTCTTGGGTGGAGAATACATTTCATACAATGCAAAATGCATTATAATTAATGCCTCTTATTCACACACACACACACACACACACACACACACACACACACAGTCACACCCCACGGTGAAAGGCTGCCATGCAAAGCACAAATCATCTCATTGAGAGCAATTGGGGGTGAGGTGTCTCGGTTACTGCTCTTACTTCCTGAGGTAATGTCGGCCCCATTACATCTCTCTCTCTCTCTCTCTCTCTCTCTCTCTCTCTCTCTCTCTCTCTCTCTCTCTCTCTCTCTCCCCCCCACTACACACACACACACACACACACACACACACACACACACACACTCTCTCTCTCTCTACCCACTATACACACACACACACACACACACACACACACACACACTCTCTCTCTCTCTCTCTCTCTCTCTCTCTCTCTCTCTCTCTACCCACTATACACACACACACACACACTCTCACACTCTCTCTCTCTCTCTACCCACTATACACACACACACACACACACACACACTCACACACACTCTCTCTCTCTCTACCCACCATACACACACACACACACACACACACACACAGACACTCGTAAAGCCTGGACTGGCTCAGTCTGGCTGTAGTGTGAATGTTGTATCAGTGGTGATGTAATGGTGATGTTATGGTGATATGATTGTTATGGTGATGGCGATGGTAATGTTGATGGTTATGGTTATGGTTATGGTGATGGTAATGTTGATGGTTCTGGTGATGTTATGGTGTTGTTTTGGTGATGTTATGGTGATATGATGGTTATGGTGATGTTATGGTAATGGTGATGGTGATAGTGATGTTGTGGCGATGTTGTGGCGATGTTATGGTGATGTTGTGGTGATGCTATCCCTCCCCCCCCAGCCGCTCTGCAGGCCCTGAAGAGGAAGAAGCGGTATGAGAAGCAGCTGCTCCAGATCGACGGCACGCTCTCCACCATCGAGTTCCAGCGGGATGCCCTGGAGAACGCCAACACCAACACCGAAGTGCTGAAGAACATGGGCATGGCCGCTGTGGCCATGAAGCACGCCCACGACCACATGTAATGTCTTACCCCCGCCCGTGGTGCTCACTGTAACACCACCACATGTAACGTCTTACCCCCTACCGTGGTGCTCACTGTAACACCACCACATGTAACGTCTTACCCCCTACCGTGGTGCTCACTGTAACACCACCACATGTAACGTCTTACCCCCCCACAGACTCTCCCGTACCACGCTGCTCACTGTGACCTGCTGTTCATTTAGGAGAGGGCACAGACGCATGTACCAAGCCCACCCGTCATATCATTTCAGTTTTTTATTATTTTCAACTCCACATAAGTTGATGTATGACGCTACAAGGCTGCATTCCAGCGAGACAGTCAGCCAGAATGGAGAAATACAGGGCTAATAGAAAATATGCATCAATACATGCATCCAGATACACAGTATTTACATGAAACAGTCTGTAGTTTAGCCTCCTGTTTCAGTGTAGTGTCATGGCAGGACTGCTCCCAGGTGCCGCCTGTCTTCTCCTGTCAGTCCCCTGGGTGTCAGTCCACTCTACGCCCTGTAGGCTGCGGGGTTTGGCTGTTGGGATGAAGTCCACGCTTGGCTGAATGCTTGGCCTTGGTTCTCCTTTTCAGGGACATTGACAAAGTGGACGTTGGTTCTCTGTTTCAGGGACATTGACAAAGTGGACGTTGGTTCTCTGTTTCAGGGACATTGACAAAGTGGACGTTGGTTCTCTGTTTCAGGGACATTGACAAAGTGGACGTTGGTTCTCTGTTTCAGGGACATTGACAAAGTGGACGTTGGTTCTCTGTTTCAGGGACATTGACAAAGTGGACGTTGGTTCTCTGTTTCAGGGACATTGACAAAGTGGACGTTGGTTCTCTGTTTCAGGGACATTGACAAAGTGGATGATTTAATGCAGGACATCACAGAGCAGCAGGAGCTGGCCCAGGAGATCTCTGATCTCATCTCCAAGCCTATCGGATTCGGAGAGGAGTTCGATGAGGTCAGGACCATTCAACTGCCTCTTTGTGTTTGATATTGTTTTAATATGCAGATAAACACTTACAGTAGAATTGCATGTGAACTAAAATGGCCATGTTCTCCCTCCCTGGCTCCCCCTCCCCTACTCCCCTACTCCCCCCCCCCCCTCTCTCCCCTCTCTCCATCACCACAACATCACATCTCTCCCTCTCTCTCTCCTTCCCCCTCTCCCTCTCTCTCTCCCTCTCTCTCTCTCCCTCTCCCCCCCCCTCTCCCCCTCCCCCTCTCCCTCTCTCTCCCTCCTCTCCCTCCCTCTCCCCCCTCTCCATTACTCCCTCTCCCTCTCCCCCCCTCTCTTTCTCTCCCTCTCTCCCTCCATTACTCCCTCTCCCCCTCTCTCTCTCTCCCCCCTCTCTCCCTCCATTACTCCCTCTCCCCCTCTCTCTCTCAGGATGAGTTGCTGGCTGAGCTGGAGGAGCTGGAACAGGAGGAGTTGGATAAGAACCTTCTGGAAATCAGGAGCACAGGGGACATACCGCTGCCCAATGTGCCCGACTCATCGCTACCCTCCCGGCCAGGTAAGGCTCACCCGTACCTCACCTGAGCCCCACCTGCTTCAGAGACATCCTGTCCATGTCTGGGGGGCATTACACATGGGATTACTGAGTTAGCTGGATAACTACACTGAGCAAAACCCACAAAGCAGGATTACTGAGTTAGCTGGATAACTACACTGAGCAAAACCCACAAAGCAGGATTACTGAGTTAGCTGGATAACTACACTGAGCAAAACCTGCCCTGAAAATGCCTGGAACAGCTCTTTTTACTTCGGTCCACGTTTATAAGGCCTTTGTCTTTAAGTTCAGTGAGCATGAGCAATCCAAACTCCCCGTCCCTGAACTCTCTTTCTGTGACTCTGTCGTTTTGCAGCCAAGCAAGAGGAGGATGAAGATGAGATGAAAGACCTGGAGAAATGGGCCATGGAGGCCATGTAGGCCAGGACTCTAACCCCTGAACCCTCAACCCTCAACCCACAACCTCAGCCTTGAACCCTGAATCCCCCGAACCCCGAACTGAACCACAAAACCCCAAACCCTCAACCCTCAACCTCAGCCCTGAACCCTGAACCCTGAATCCCCAACCATGAACCCCCCTGAACCAAAACCCCAAACCCCTGAACCCCGAACCCTCAACCCTGGCCCCTCTGCCGCTGTCCCCCAGGAGGGAAAGAGAGGGTTTTCAGAGCGTCTGATGTGGGTGCTCTTTGTGTCTGGGTTGCGGGTTAAATTTTATAGGTCCTTGACACATCCATGGCCTTGCATACAAACCTAAAGCTTTGATCATTATCATACTTACATCTTAGGCAGCTGTTGCTATGTCCGTACATGTTGCCTGTAGGATTACTGTGGCTCCATATGAGACAGACTGACAGAATACCTCCCTGCCCAATGCCAGAGGGTCTTGTCATCGGGTCTGCTCACGCAGACCAGAGCTGTTGAGGCTGTGCTTTCATCATGTAATGGTAGAATGCAGACCGATATATTTGCCGTTAATTGTACTGGCTTCTGAGAATCGAAGATTTTGCTTTTCGATCAACATTTATCTTGCTTTGCGTTGTTCTGCACCATGTCTCACAACACTTCCATTTGGCTTGTTTTTCCTCATTTATCTTCCAAAATGTGTTTAGTTTTCCTTCCTCTGACCAAGGGAAAGACTGTATGATGAATGAGTGACTACAGCACTGCTGTATGTTTTAATATGGATTCCCTTTAGTTCCTGTTGGGCACGTCAGAATGGCCTTCCCGTGTTCCATTTTAACACTCCCAGAATGCACTTTGCTTTGCCTGTGTGCCTGGCATTCTCAGTGTCGTTTGCAGGTTGAATCCTGGCGTTTGGGTGCCTGTGATCTCCCGTTCAGTTCCCAACACCACATCACACTCCTGAGTCTCCTCCCTGAGACCATCTTCCCAGGAATCCTGGGCTTGGTGTCCACCTCCTCTGAGGAATGAACAGGCTTTCTTAACCTCTGTGCTTCCTTTCCCGGAGGAACTGAGGAAACGATTATCCGGCACGTGGAGTGTGCTTGGTCTTCTGAGTGCCAGTGTGAAGCCACGTCAGTCACAGACGTGGCAGTTGGGGAGAGAGAGAGCCCCAGGTTGATCATTCATACCTCACAGTCAGAAGAAGTACGTCTGCACAGGAGGTCCTGTGTTTCCTTGGTCACCAATCCTCCCTCCTAGCTCCTTCAGGGAACGTTTAACAGGTTGGAAAGATGGTGGATGGTAAAGATGGTGCAGGGAGGTAGTCAGGCTTTATTTTTTTTTTAACTTTTTTTTATTCCTTTCTTTCCTCTCAGGTTTGTTCGTTGGGGTTTTTCGGTTCACATTTATAATTTGCCGTTTTCTGTGTGTGTGTGTGAGAGAGTGTGAGAGAGTGTGAGAGAGTGTGTGAGAGTGTGTGAGAGTGTGTGAGAGTGTGTGAGAGTGTGTGAGAGTGTGTGAGAGTGTGTGAGAGTGAGTTTGCATCTGTGTGTCTGTGTAAGTGTTTGTGTGTGTGTTACTACGTTTTCTGGCCAGGGATGACTATAGGTTGTTAGGGTCACAGGGTGCCTAAGCTTGGTGGTGCCCTCGTCTCATTGGGTGTTCAACATCCAATGAGAGCTGTGGTTCTGTGAGGGGTAAGATGGGCTTTATTCCTGCAGTGTGCTGAGGCAAGATTGTTTTCATTTTCTTTGCTGAATTGCAAATGTAACCGTTCTAAAATGCTGCTGTTTTCTGAGATTATATTTGTAACTTTAATCTTAGACCAGTAGCCTTTCTCATCTGGCTGGTTTCACTGATACACACACACACGCACACACACACACACATGAAGATCTTGTGTAAAACACTTTTTTTTTTACATTCTGCATTGTTTTTCAGTTTGTCATTTCATAACCTGTAGTGGATATTTTATTGTCTTGTGTTTGTTTGATCCCCATTGGCTCTCGATACATCACATGCTAGCCTTGTTTCTATGGTGGCTCTGAGCAACATAATTATCACATTACTGGGCTCTTGCTTCAACTCTAAAGCACTTCTCTGTTTATACTGTATTGGGAGGTAATGAAAAGTGTTCAGGGTCATGCTGAAAGAAAATAGCTGAATCGGGTCCTGCTCTCCCTGCCTGTTCTCTCTCTCTACCTGATACGTTTAATTCATCATATGGATGTTCTGCTGCTTCGGAAAAAGGCTTTTTAAAATTTTATAAATGAAAAGAGAGAAACCTGGCTGTATAAACTACAGAACCCAAGTGAGCAAGGTTAATATCCACTGTTTCATTCAGTCTGGTCCAGACAGGACAGCCTCTCAAGCTGTGCAGATAAAACTTAATTTACAGACATGCTGTGCGTTTTCTACATAGGACCATAATTGTACATTGTATTTTGCAAAATGTAACACGCTGTGGCATGTATGCACTTGTACGTTTTTCATTATTCAGACGAAACTATTATTTGAATGAACATTAAACTTGTTGATCATTTTTGTTTGTTTTTTGTTTTGTCAATTAGTGTAGAAAGTAGGGCTGCTCATATCTTACTCATCCGGTATTCATATAGCTGTAGTCATTTAGGGGAAGTATTATTTGCACGTACGTCTTATCCTAATACGATGTGACATGCACAGAGCATATGATGGATGGAGTTGGGAATGTAATGGTTTCCATAAGAAGCTAAATTCCCTATTGAGTGATTTTATATGCAACCCTTAAAAATACACTTTACATCCAGTTCACATCCAGTTCGCTGACCTCCCCGTTTTGAGATCGCAGAAAAATAACTCCTCAAGCAGGGATGGGAACCACACCGGAACTTCTGGCATGAAGCGCACAGAGAAAGGGCCCTGTCCCACTCAGGTGACTTGTCTACTATTGAGTATACTAGTTGCATACAAGTTTTATTCGTTCTATACACTCGTTAGTAGGGAAGTAAGCGGTTTTGGACCCGGGCATGGAGAGGAGCAGGGGAGGAACATGGAGGAACGGCGAGCCAGACGGAGATTTTGAGAGGGACTGCGAAACCGTGTGACTTGTGGAGGAGCAGCCTGTGAATATTGTCACGCAGGAGATGGCATCCGCCCTGTCCCAAGGCCACAGGCATGTCCTGACAGCTCCTCGTCACTGATAACACAACACACATGCATTCATTTCATCCTGAGCGATGAACAGTAATTGCACACCAAATAAAATTTATTCGGCAGACTTCTCCAAAGGGAGGTAAAGTCAGTGCAGCCGAGTGTCACCGGAGCGGCTACAGAACACCGCAAGAAGTGATACATGATTATCAGGGATATGTTTAAGGATAAACACCATCAAAGATGAAAATGCAAATTCCATAGGAAAGTTCTAGAAGATCAAGATCACCCTGTTGTAAAATTCAGCTTTCACCAGCTTGAAATGACCACCTATCAGTTGTTTCAAAACTCAATAGCTTGAGCTGGTCTGAACTGGTCAACTAGCGACCAGCTTTTTCAAAACCTACGTAACTTGAGCTGGTTTTTCAGCAGGGTATCAAGCGATACCTGTATGACACTGGATTTTGGGTAACCCTGTAGAGGAGTAGTGTTAGAGTTAGTTGAGGTCAACAGAGGTCAACAGCCTGGAGAGATGTGTCCTCAGACCATGGGAAAAGGACACAAGGATAGCAGCTGCTTCTAATTGTTTTATACCAAGAGCACTTCATATTTTTCTTCTAGGGTCTGTGCTTGCGTTCTGGTCACAAAGATTTCAGGATGTGCCAGGTTCGTGTAGGTTCTGTTGGTCCCGTTCGGGTTGTTTGTGCGCAGGACAGCCCGGTCCAACAACCGGCAACAACGTCAGTTGAGGCGGCGACCTGACGTCATGCCCACACCACCACCACCGCGCGTGCGCGACCTCCAGCCGGAAGGTTTGGTCATGCGCGCGGACGAACCGCAGCTGACGCGAGCAAAGAGTTGCGAGGACAGGGAGAGAGGAGAGGGAAACGGAATTAAAATCAACAGGAGACTTTTTCAAAGACGACAGCAAACATGTCTGGAGACGAGGTAAGTTGGCCGGTTTTTAAGCTATTCTGTACTCTTCTTAGTTCCTTTTTGCGGAGCACAGAGCGAGAGAGTCGCGGTAGCCGAGGCGGGACACGGCCTAGTCAGCCGTGCCGTGGGCTGCGAGCACCGCTCCCAGTGTGAGAGCGGCACGCTGCACACATGGCGGTTCCCCCACCAGGCGAAGCGGCGAAATCACTGGTCGTGTCGCTGGCTCGACTGGCTGCTTTAAATTCATATGTTCTCTAGCAGCATTACATGTGACTTAGGCTGCCAGGTGCATTTACATATTTGCCTCGCGTTTCAAAAAAGTTATGAAGACGGGAATGATCTGACATTTTAGACTTGTAAGTTATCTAACTTCGTTGACTAGCTAGCGATTATTAAGGGATGCGGGCAAGCTAGCTAGCTGATAAATAATCTGACTGGCTCACTTCATGGCCTTGTGGCTATGCTAACTAGCTAGCGTTACAGTAACGGTTACCGCTGTATTAATTAGCTAGCTCACGCTGACTAACCAAGTCGTGAATAAACTAGTGAAGAAGGTCATTGTTTTCTGGGTCATTTGTCACGTGTTTCGCCTGGTATACGCACACTTCTTTTAAGTACATGGCTTGCTAACATATTGTTGTGCAATGGAGTGTACTATTACCAGCGAATGTCGTGGCACATTGATTTAGGCCGTCAGTCATAGCTCCTGACGACGTAACGTTAGCTAATGTTAGCCAGCTCGCTTTCTGTTGAAATGGTAGGTAGCTGACACTCCCTGTGAAAGCAAAGATGATTTATGATCTGTCAGGCATCGATCTGCGACGCTTTCAGTGTCATGGCGTCGGTTGCTGATATTATGGTTCCTGTAGTAATCATGACACGGATCATTATAGTGTGCAACACGCTCTTGCTGATTGAAAACGGCTCCATGGCATTATGTCGCCCGAGAAAACGGTCTAATCGTCCAGGTGGAGAAGAACCCAGTTCTGTAGCGTTCAGTCTTTGGTTGTTGCAGAAGCTCAACCCAAGGCTTGCTGGTTCGGCTGCTTGGGGGACATTCACAGGATGTTGTTTCAAAAGGCCATTGCTCACTCGACCTACCCTGCACAAATACAGATGGATAAGTAAATGGTAAATGGTTGGCATTTATATAGCGCCTTTTATCCAAAGCGCTGTACAGTTGATGCTTCTCATTCACCCATTCACACTCACACACCAATGGCGATTGGCTGCCATGCAAGCCACCGACCAGCTTGTCAGAAGTATTTGGGGGTTAGGTGTTTTGCTCAGGGGACACTTCAACACACCCAGGGCGGGATCGAACCGGCAACCCTCCGACTGCCAGACGACTGCTCTTACCGCCTGAGCCACATAGAAGCTGTGTGAACACAATAGAGGGCAATAGCAAGACAAAGAACATAATAATAGTGCACAGTACAACACAACCTTACAGATAACATGTCTTTGTTGGTGCTTTTGTGTGTTCGTCGCTGTGTGTTTTATGTACCGTTCACTGTTCATTCTACTTTTCCATACTTATTCAGGGGATAGAAAGGGGTAGCAGCAGTACCACACAGTTGCCATGAAATGTCTTAGAATCTGACAGTAGCCTGGTTAGAGTGCTCATTTTTCTGTGTGTGTGTGTGTGTGTGTGTGTGGCGCAGATGATCTTTGACCCCACCATGTCCCGGAAGAAGAAGAAGAAGAAGAAGCCCTTCATGCTGGAGGAGGAGGGGGGGGAGGGTCTGAGCGAGGACGGACCTCCTCCGGAGGCCAAGGAGGCGGAGCCTGAGGTGGGGGAGGAGCGCGAGCCGGACCTGGAGGAGGAGGAGGGCCGGCGGAAAGGTCAGGGGTCACGGCCTGCCGCTATGCGCTATGGCTACTCTCTGCTAGCATTACATCAGTCATTTAGGTGGTGCTCTTATCCAAAGGGACTTGCAGTTGATTTGACTAAGCAGGGAGCAATGCAGGGTTAAGGGTCTTGCTCAAAGGCCCAACAGCTGTGCGGATCTTATCATGGCAACCCTAAGAAAGCACACCTCATTCAACCCTAAAAAGCCACATGTCAACAGCGAGATATCTTGTTGGGCTTAGCTTTAGGTCGTAGCTTTAGGTCCAGTTGTGCTTTGTTAGGGTTGACATGAAAACCTACACAATGCTAGATCTCCATGAGATTGGTTGGTGCACCGGAATTTAAATGTTGCATGTCTGTGGTGGATTGACGGAAGCTAAGTGGTTAAGGTAAATGACTGGGACAAGCAAGGTCGGTGGTTCTAATCCCGGTGTAGCCACAATAAGATCTGCACAGCCGTTGGGCCCTTGAGCAAGGCCCTTAACCCTGCATTGCTCCAGGGGAGGATTGTCTCCTGCTTAGTCTAATCAACTGTACGTCGCTCTGTATAAGAGCGTCTGCCAAATGCCAATCATGTAATGTAATGTAATGTAACTAATCTATAGTAGGTAAGTAAATTATTTGGGACCGGGCCTGAGTTGGCCAGCAGGTGGCACCAGACTACGTGAGATGCAGTCCCTGAATCCCTCTTGTTTTTTTTTACTCCAGAGCCGTCGGATGACTTGGACGACCTGAACTTCTTCAATCAGAAGAAGAAGAAGAAGAAGCCCAAGAAGGTGTTTGAGAACGACCTGGAGGAGGGGCTAAAGGTGAGCGCTGGCCAATCCGAGAGAGGGAGGTTGAGATGAGGGAGATTGAGATGAGTGTTTTGGGGTGCCAGTGCTGTTGCATGCTGAGGTCGCTCAGACAGACCTTCTCTCCCCAGGAGCTGAAGATCGAGGGCGAGACCCCAGAGGTGCAGGACGACGATGACTTCGGCATCACACTCCCGGCCAAAAAGAAAAAGTCCAAGAAAGTGGAGTTCCTGGAGGAAGGAGATGATCAGGAGAAGGACGAAGGTACGTCTCTCTGCCCCTCTGTCTGCCCCTCTGCACAGGCTTATTATCAGGTGTGCGGTACGCGTGCAGTGTTAAGTGTGCGGTAGGAGTGTGGTAAGCGTGTGGTAAACGTGCGGTAGGCGCGTGGTAAGCGTGCGGTAAACATGTGGTAAACGTGCGGTAGGCGTGTGGTAAACGTGCGGTAGGCGTGTGGTAAACGTGCGGTAGGCGTGTGGTAAACGTGCGGTAGGCGTGTGGTAAACGTGCGGTAGGCGTGTGGTAAGCGTGTGGTAAGCGTGTGGTAAACGTGTGGTAAACGTGTGGTAAACATGTGGTAGGCGTGTGGTAAGCGTGTAGTAAACGTGTGGTAAGCGTGTGGTAAATGGGATAAACATGCGGTAGGCGTGCAGCAGTAAGCGTGCGGTAGGCGTGTGGTAAACGTGTGGTAAATGTGGGATAAACATGCGGTAGGCGTGCGGTAGGCGTGTGGTAAACGTGCGGTAGGCGTGTGGTAAACGTGTGGTAAATGTGGGATGAACGTGCGGTAAATGTGGGATGAACGTGCGGTAGGCGTGTGGTAAACGTGCGGTAGGCGTGTGGTAAACGTGCGGTAGGCGTGTGGTAAGCGTGCGGTAAACATGTGGTAAACGTGTGGTAAGCGTGTGGTAAGCGTGTGGTAAGCGTGTAGTAAACGTGTGGTAAGCGTGTGGTAAATGTGGGATAAACATGCGGTAGGCGTGCAGCAGTAAGCGTGCGGTAGGCGTGTGGTAAACGTGTGGTAAATGTGGGATAAACATGCGGTAGGCGTGCGGTAGGCGTGTGGTAAACGTACGGTAGGCGTGTGGTAAACGTGCGGTAGGCGTGTGGTAAACGTGCGGTAGGCGTGTGGTAAACGTGTGGTAAATGTGGGATAAACGTGCGGTAGGCGTGCGGTAGGCGTGTGGTAAACGTGCGGTAGGCGTGTGGTAAACGTGTGGTAAATGTGGGATAAACATGCGGTAGGCGTGCGGTAGGCGTGTGGTAAACGTGCGGTAGGCGTGTGGTAAACGTGTGGTAAATGTGGGATAAACATGCGGTAGGTGTGCGGTAGGCGTGCGGTAGGCGTGTGGTAAACGTGCACGGTGTGTCTCTCACAGCCCCAGAGGACGAGGATGGGAAGAACAGTGACGGGATCACCTTCAGCTCTCAGACCGGCCCGGCCTGGGCGGGGACCGAGAGGGACTACACCTACGACGAGGTGAGCCCTGCGCCTCCTGCTGCTCCTCCTGCTGCTGCACCTCCTGCTGTACCTCCTGCTGCTCCTCCTGCTGCTCCTCCTCATTCTGTGTGCGTGTGTGTGTGTGTGTGTGTGCGTGTGTGCGTGCGTGCGTGCGTGCGTGCGTGCGTGCGTGCGTGCGTGCGTGCGTGCGTGCGTGCGTGCGTGCGTGCGTGCGTGCGTGCGTGCGTGCGTGAGAGTTACTTCCTCGTCCTGTTGATATAGCAACGCAACAAGACTGCCAATATCTATGATTCTCCTCGAACCACAGTTTTCTCTCCCGAAACATCACAGTTACATTTCCAGTAAGTGTTTTCCTTCGAGCTGAGTGAGCTAGTTCAGGGGGATGAAGGTGTAGTTACTGTAATTACTGATTTTCACACGCTCCGTTAGTGCTCTCAGGCTTGGTCGTCATTATGTGCTTATTACCCTTCTCCTGCTGCCACGGTAACTGTGAGGTCACTTCAGTTCCTCTGGACAACGAGCAGCTTTGCTTGTGCGCTGGGGTTCCGGAGTGTTTGGGGTTCCGGAGCGTTTGGGGTTCCGGAGCGTTTGGGGTTCCGGAGTGTTTGGGGTTCCGGAGCGTTTGGGGTTCCGGAGCGTTTGGGGTTCCGGAGCGTTTGGGGTTCCGGAGCGTTTGGGGTTCCGGAGCGTTTGTGGTTGCGCAGCGTTTGGGTTGCAGGGCCTTAATCCAGTTTTGCGGGCGTAGCTAATGGCCAGGTGAACGTGGAATCTCACCGCCCCCCCTGCCCCCCCACGCAGCTGCTGAACCGCGTCTTCAACATCATGAGGGAGAAGAACCCCGACATGGTCGCCGGAGAGAAGAGGAAGTTTGTGATGAAGCCTCCGCAGGTGGTGCGCGTCGGAACCAAGAAGACCTCCTTCGTCAACTTCACAGACATCTGCAAACTGTGAGCCCCGCCCCGCCCCGCCCCACCCCTCTCACACAGCTGGGACCTCGGAATGAGGGCGTGTCACACGTTAGCTGCTGTTTGCTAAAACCCCTCCTGCTCTGACTCCTTCCTTTGTTTAGGCTGCATCGACAACCAAAGCATCTTCTGGCCTTCTTATTGGCTGAGCTTGGGACAAGGTAAGATGCCTTCTGATTGATGAGACGATGCCTGACATTGGCTGTTTGGTCCCATATCACTGTATACTTGCCTACATCACAGTTGTTATTTTTGGATAACGGTGTTTAGTGTGTGTGGTTAATGTAATGGTAATTTGTTTAGAGAAGTGTAATGTAATGGTAATTTGTTTAGAGAAGTGTAATGTAATGGTAATTTGTTTAGAGAAGTGTAGTGTTATTCCCTGCGGTGTTGTAACACGATCTCCCTCCCCCCGCAGTGGCTCCATAGACGGAAATAACCAGCTGGTGATCAAGGGGCGCTTCCAGCAGAAGCAGATTGAGAACGTCCTGAGGAGATACATCAGTGAGTGGCCTGCTTTCAAAATGGCCGACACCGTCCAGACTGTACCAGTGTCTCTGTTTCTCTGTCCCAAACGCGTGCGTGCGTGCGTGCGTGCGTGCGTGTGTGTGTATATACAGTGTGCGTGCGTGCGTGCGTGCGTGCGTGCGTGCGTGCGTGCGTGCGTGCGTGCGTGCGTGCGTGTGTGTGTATATACAGTATGCGCGTGTGTATATATTATATACAGTGTGTGTATGTATTATATCCAGTGTGTGTATATATTTATCTGTGTGTGTATATATTATATACAGTGTGTGTATATATCTGTGTGTGTGTGTGTGTGTGTGTGTGTGTGTGTATATTGTATACAGTGTGTGTGTATATTTATCTCTGTGTGTGTGTGTGTATATTGTATACAGTGTGTGTATATTTATCTGTGTGTGTGTGTGTGTGTATATTGTATACAGTGTGTGTGTATATTTATCTGTGTGTGTGTATATTGTATACAGTGTGTGTATATTTATCTGTGTGTGTGTGTGTGTGTGTGTGTATATTGTATACAGTGTGTGTGTATATTTATCTGTGTGTGTGTGTGTGTGTGTGTGTATATTGTATACAGTGTGTGTATATTTATCTGTGTGTGTGTGTGTGTGTGTGTATATTTATCTGTGTGTGTGTGTGTGTGTGTGTGTGTGTGTGTGTGTGTTGCAGAGGAGTACGTGACGTGTCACACGTGCCGGTCCCCGGAGACGATCCTGCAGAAGGACACGCGGCTCTACTTCCTGCAGTGTGAGACCTGTCACTCCCGCTGCTCTGTGGCCAGCATCAAGATCGGCTTCCAGGCCGTCACGGGCAAGAGGGCGCAGCTCCGCGCCAAGGCCAACTGAGCTCCGCGCCGAGGCCCGCTGAGCTCCGCGCCGAGGCCCGCTGAGCTCCGCGCTGAGGCCCACTGAGCTCCGCGCTGAGGCCCACTCCAGACAGACTCTTTTTGGAACTGTACACTCTGGTTGGGTGTTGCTGCATTTCTTTTTGTCAAAAAAAAAACAGCATAAACCCACCCGGAAATTGCGCACAGGCTGGGTGGTATTGTCATCTGCAGTAGCTGTGCTGTGATTCGTCAGTTACCCAAACCCCGCCCCCTCCCAGCCTCTTGGCGCCCTGCTCTTTTTTCCTATTGGCTGTTCCTGCCGCACCCCCTGCCCTTAGTGTATTGATTGGATGCCGTTTCGTTTCAGATTTTTTTCTTCTTCTTTATTTCCTCTGCACCTGAGAAGTGTATTGCCTTTCTTGTCGAAGTGCATTGAGTTTCCCCCCCGAGTGGGGGGTGGGGGGTGGGGGGGCCGCGCTACACAAGATGCCTGACAAAGTATAAACTTGTGTTCAACGCTACATCCAGAAGACAGTAACTTTATTTGCAAGTAGAGCGTTGTGTGTGTGTGTGTGTGTGTGTGTGTGTGTGTGTGTGTGAGAGAGAGAGAGAGAGAGAGAGAGAGAGGTTCATGAATTTTGTGTGTGTGTGTGTGTGTGTGTGTTTGTGTGTGTGTGAGCGAGCGTGGATAATGATTTGGGAGTGTGTGTGTGTGATCTGCGAGAAGGTAGGGACATTGCTCACCACCGTTTGCTGCTGAGGCAGACGAGGGTTCACTATTTTAATGTTTGAAAATCTGAATTTTAAATAAAGATGGCTGTATGAAATTGCCTGGAATCTGTTGAAGACCGTTATTGCACCACTGTTTCCTGCATTATTATTATTATTATTATTATTATTATTATTATTATAAAACGGTCTTTTGTGTCAGACGCTGTCGGAGGGTCGCTGCTCTGGGCCTCCTCCTGCAGTTAGGCCGTAATGGCTCCTGTGTGCTCCTGTGTGCTCCTGTGTGCTCCTGTGTGCTCCTGTGTGCTCCTTCTGCATGTGCTGACTGTAATGGCTCCTGTGTGCTCCTGTGTGCTCCTGTGTACTCCTGTGTGCTCCTGTGTGCTCCTGTGTGCTCCTCCTGCAGTTAGGCCGTAATGGCTCCTGTGTGCTCCTGTGTGCTCCTGTGTGCTCCTGCGTGCTCCTGTGTGCTCCTTCTGCATGTGCTGACTGTAATGGCTCCTGTGTGCTCCTGTGTACTCCTGTGTGCTCCTTCTGCATGTGCTGACTGTAATGGCTCCTGTGTGCTCCTGTGTGCTCCTGTGTACTCCTGTGTGCTCCTTCTGCATGTGCTGACTGTAATGGCTCCTGTGTGCTCCTGTGTGCTCCTGTGTGCTCCTGTGTGCTCCTGTGTACTCCTGTGTGCTCCTTCTGCATGTGCTGACTGTAATGGCTCCTGTGTGCTCCTGTGTGCTCCTTCTGCATGTGCTGACTGTAATGGCTCCTGTGTGCTCCTGTGTGCTCCTTCTGCATGTGCTGACTGTAATGGCTCCTGTGTGCTCCTGTGTGCTCCTGTGTACTCCTTCTGCATGTGCTGACTGTAATGGCTCCTGTGTACTCTCTCTGCAGTGTGCAGACTGCCGGTGCAGGTGCTGGGTAATGATGTACGGTCGGGTAAATGCCGACACTGTATCAGACGAGAGAAAAGTAGCGCTTTGAAGGCAGAAATACCGCCAGCAAAGCTTTCTGCATTATTAACGGGTTTATTCTTCTCCTTCTGAAGTCCCGCCAGATCCGTAATCCTTTCATTATCCACCAAATTACTGCACAAGTTTTAAAAACACTCTGCAGAGACTTCAAAAGAAAAGCAGGTACAAGGGAGTTTCTGAAGTTTATGTCCTAATGAGTCTCTGCCGCTTTGCAAATATGGGTGGGTGGGTGGGTGCGTGCGTTCGTTCAGTGACCCTGGGTGGTCTTAGTGTTGTACACACTTGGTACTGCGACTGTGCCCCCATCTGAGAATTTAACCTGCATGCCTGTCTCCCACTATGGGGTGCCACAGGGAATAAATGAAAATCATTTTCATCTAAAAAAATAGTTTAATTAAATGTAGTAATTTTATGTATAAACTGGCATTCAGAAAAGCAATAAATATAGGCATGTAATTGTATTAACATTCAAATTGATGTTTAATAATGAATGAAGTAGTGAATTTAGAAAGGAAATTTGTAAAATGTAGAATATTAAGGTCCTGTTTGAGGCATTTTGCTCCAGATGTCACAGAAAGACTAGAAGCTGGTGGAGAGGTGGGTTCATTTTATTTTATTTTTTTAACATTACAAAAGAACACAAAAGGAACAAATGTGTGAAACCACATCTCAGGCCATAGACGCCTCAGTGTTTACAGAGGAGATGTGGTTTGTATATCTCAGTGAAGGTGAGTCCGCTGTTCACACGGTGTGTTCTGTCAGCAGTCCTGCAGCGTCCCGTTTGTTTTTATTGACATAAGTGTTTATGAACGCCTATGTACTGCTTATGAAGGGAGCAAAACCAAACAAATTTCAAATGAGGCTTTTCCCCCCAAAAGCTGTTATAACGCAGAATACACTCCGTTCTCCCAGAATTACACTGATCCTTTTTGATAGGATTTAGTTAGACAGGATTTTCAGATGAGAGTAATATCAGTCTGGATCCAGAGCTGTCGGAGGTCTTCCAGTTGCAAGTTATTTGTTCCCAACGTCCTTCCTCGACCGGAATCATGTCTACTGCTTTTCGAGTTGCATTGCATAATGTTTGATAATCTCAGATACATTCTCAGATGTGTGTGTGAGAATGCTGTTGACTCCTGTCGGTGTGTGTGTGTGTGTGTGTGTGTGTATGTATATGCTGTTGACTCCTGCTGGTGTGTGTATGTATATGCTGTTGACTCCTGTCCGTGTGTGTGTGTATATGCTGTGGACTCCTGTCGGTGTGTGTGTGTATATGCCGTGTACACTGTAAGAGACATTAACTCCTTTACAGTCCCCTTACCCGAGCAGATAGCACACACACACAGCGCTCTGAAAGCTCGTGTAAGTGTGTGTGTGTGTGTGTGTGTGTGTATGCATGTGCCTGTGTGTTTGCATGCACACCCTTGAGGGCACTGTTACTGGTCTCGTCAGCACTGAGTTGTCCGCTCCAGTGGGCTCAGTGATAGTCATCTTTTACTCATAATCACTGGTAGACATTTTGTAACATTTTCAGACATGCAATGAGGCTCATCTTGGTCCACATTTAATATCAGAATAATATTCAGATTCAATTTGAAATTAGGCTTGAGGTGCAGAGTAGACATGATCTCAAAGGATCCGATTATGGCGTATTATGTCATGAGTACGTTTGAGAAATACCAAATGGGTGAACCAGCAGAAAACATTAAAATCCATTTTCATCAGAAATATGAAAGCATATCACAGAGAAAGCTCCATCCATACAGGCATAAAGCTCCATCCATACAGGCATAAAGCTCCATCCATACAGGCATAAAGCACAACACAGATTTCTATATGGGCGGACAGACGGAACCACGCACATTTATATCGACCCGCACATGCATTCATCAGGCTACGCATATTTGTTTTATTCGTTTTTGTTTGTTTTTATAGTGTTCATCTGCGAAGACCTTACATTTTGGAATGGACAAATGCAGAACGCAGCTGTGCCCCGAATTCATTAAGAAAGATACAAATATAAAAAAGAGGAGACGACACAAAGGATGCTGAGTCTTTGTTCGACAGAATAATTCCTGCGTGCCATTTCACACACAGTTTATATTGTGGCATATGAACTCTCCCACTCGCTCCGTTTAAAAAAAGTGGATAAAATAAATAAAAACAAGCCTGCCGTCCTGGTGTGGCTCCCGGGTCTGCGGGAGGCTGGAGGAGGCTGGAGGGAGGCTGGAGGAGACTGGAGGGAGGCTGGAGGAGGCTGGAGGGAGGCTGGAGGAGGCTGGAGGAGACTGGAGGGAGGCTGGAGGAGGCTGGAGGAGGCTGGGCGGGAGGCTGGAGGGAGGCTGGAGGGAGGCTGGAGGAGACTGGAGGGAGGCTGGAGGAGGCTGGAGGAGGCTGGAGGAGACTGGAGGGAGGCTGGAGGGAGGCTGGGGGAGGCTGGAGGGAGGCTGGAGGAGGCTGGAGGGAGGCTGGAGGAGGCTGGAGGAGGCTGGAGGAGGCTGGAGGAGACTGGAGGGAGGCTGGAGGGAGGCTGGGGGAGGCTGGAGGGAGGCTGGAGGAGGCTGGAGGGAGGCTGGAGGAGGCTGGGCGGGAGGCTGGAGGAGGCTGGGCGGGAGGCTGGAGGAGGCTGGAGGAGACTGGAGGAGGCTGGGGGAGGCTGGAGGAGGCTGGGGGAGGCTGGAGGAGACTGGAGGGAGGCTGGAGGAGGCTGGAGGAGACTGGAGGGAGGCTGGAGGAGGCTGGAGGAGACTGGAGGGAGGCTGGAGGAGGCTGGAGGAGGCTGGGCGGGAGGCTGGAGGGAGGCTGGAGGGAGGCTGGAGGAGACTGGAGGGAGGCTGGAGGAGGCTGGAGGAGGCTGGAGGAGGCTGGGCGGGAGGCTGGAGGAGGCTGGAGGAGGCTGGAGGAGGCTGGAGGAGGCTGGAGGAGACTGGAGGGAAGCTGGAGGAGGCTGGGCGGGAGGCTGGAGGGAGGCTGGAGGAGGCTGGAGGAGGCTGGAGGAGGCTGGAGGAGGCTGGGAGGGAAGCTGGGAGGGAGGCTGGAGGGGGCTGGAGGGGGCTGGAGGAGGCTGGAGGAGACTGGAGGGAGGCTGGAGGAGGCTGGAGGAGGCTGGGCGGGAGGCTGGAGGGAGGCTGGAGGAGGCTGGAGGAGGCTGGGAGGGAAGCTGGGAGGGAGGCTGGAGGGGGCTGGAGGGGGCTGGAGGAGGCTGGAGGAGACTGGAGGGAGGCTGGAGGAGGCTGGGCGGGAGGCTGGAGGGAGGCTGGAGGAGGCTGGGCGGGAGGCTGGGAGGGAAGCTGGGAGGGAGGCTGGAGGGGGCTGGAGGGGGCTGGAGGGGGCTGGAGGGGGCTGGAGGGGGCTGGAGGAGGCTGGAGGGAGGCTGGGAGGGAGGCTGGGAGGGAGGCTGGGGTGTCCGTCCGTGCCTCTGCGATGTTCGGGCTCTTCCCGGGACCCTGCTGCATGCTCCTCCCACACACAGCGCCCCTCAGCGTCTCACACCTCCTGGCCCGACGCCCCAGAGCCGCAGCCCCACCCTGCTCTGTGCTGCCTCCTGCTGGTGGGGTGAGAGCGTGCAGAATGAGCCCAGAGAGAAGGCCAGAACCGTGTTCACAACCACCTTGTATTGCAATATAATAAACAGGCACTGGTAAAACTTGCCTTTATTGAAGTATGGAGTCTGTCTTTAGGTGATCGTATTCCTAAGAGAAGACAAAACGGACTGAATCAGTCTGAAGAACCTTGTATCATACCTTCATACCTCGTATTTTATACTTTAATCTAGGACTTTTGAATTTATTTCTGTAGTTCCTCAAGTTGCAGTTGTCTTGGTATGGTAAGTTTGACTTGCCTTGTGTACTGGACATATGTTCATGGCCTTACAAACAATCGTGTGGATTGTATCCTATCTGATGTGTTTGGTTATTTCTTGAATGACCATGGTATGCACTGTTTTGTACGTCGCTTTGGATAAAAGCGTCTGCTAGATGTAATGTAGTGAAGGTCTGGGGTGAGGGGGTGGATCCTGGATTCTGTTTTTCAACTTTCAATCCATGAGTGCCTGTCCTGTGCTCTCTCTCTATCCCTCTTTTTCTGCTTTTCCCTTCTCTGTCTTCATCTGACCAGCACCCAGCCTTTCTCTCCCTCTCTCTCTCCCTCTCTCTCTCACTCCCTCTCTCTCTTTCTCTCACCGTGAACTCTTCACACTCTTCCTGTGTTGCTTCGTCTCCCTCCTCTTCCTCGTGGTTGTGACGGGACTCTGTGTCTGTAGCCGATTCGTCTGCAGAGACCTCACCGTTACCCTCGCCTGCCCTGTGGAGCTCTGCGTGGTGACGGGCGGACGGACAAACAGACAGATGTACAGACGTACAGACAGGCGGACGGACGGACAGACAGACATGGGGAGAGACAGACATATGGGCAGACAGACGTGGGGAGAGACAGACGGGGGAGAGGGATGAAGACAGAAAGGGGAGATTCAGTTTGACTCTCCGATGGCCTGAACCCTCCATCAGGAGGCTCTGCGTGTGCATCTTGACCTCTGACCCCACCCCCCTTCACCTGACGATGTTTGGGCATATGTATAATTTTCGGGGGGAGACACGTGCAGTATTTTCATATGAATGAATTCCTAGACTAGCTAGTGTGCCTCTGAAACTAGATGCACATGTGGCGTGTGACCTCTGACCTCTGACCTGTGCTCTGAGTGATGACCTCCAGGTGGCCCAGCAGGGTGTCGATGTTGGCCTTGATCTGTGCGAGGTCCGCCCTGATGGCCTGCAGCTCGCTGGTCTTTACTGCGGAGCGAGCACAGAGACATGGAGCCCGACCTGACTGCATCAGCAAACATCCATCTGTATACAGAGAGTGTGTAAAGACTAAGACTGTGTAAATCACTGCGGATACGAGCATCTGCTAAATGCCTCAGTGTAATGAAATCAAATTGGTCCAGCCGCTTAAATTAATTACTTAAATAGCCATAAGTAAGTCTAATTTGCACACTGCTTATGGAGAAGCAGTCTCATAATGGTTAATCGATGAATCTTTTGCCTTGGCTTGCATGCCAAATTAATGTTAATGTTAATTGTGTTAATGCTCAATTAAAAAGTGTTGGCCTTTTGTCTGGGGACCAGGTATGGAGGGGTTGCGGGGTACCCCAGAAAGCAGGGAAGGGCGATTCGGGGTGACTCACGCTTGTGCCTGACAGAGCGGCTTCCGGCGACGGGGGATCGCGACGCCAGTTTCACCGGGAGCGACTTCACCCTGCGCATGACCGGCACGGCCACGCGGGGGCGCTTCACAGGCACCGGCCGCGGGATGAGCGAGGCCCGGCTGCGATAATCCAGAAGTCTGGACAAACGGGACCCGAGATTAAACATTCTCCCCCGAAGTATTTTTTAATTTTTAATTGCAAAAAGGAGACATTGATTCATGAGCGTGACTGCAAGCTGAATTAGCCGAAGTAAGCGCCACCTTGATAGCTGGTTAAATTAGGTCAAGAAAGAAGGATCGCAATTTTGTAAGGCGTGGCTGTCAATTAGAGCACTGCGTCAGATCCGTCTCATCAAACTTCTCACTTCCTGAAAGTTGAAAGTGAATTCGTGTTTATTTGCAAAGTCAAATGCTTTGCTGTTTGGTACCATCCAGAAATCTACATTATACTGCTTTGTCTTTTATTAGCTAATTTACCAGTCGTGGAAGAGTATGTGAATTCATTTGAATGCAAATATGGTTCTAACTGGAGCATGTGCAAGTCAGATCACAGATGGCTATTGCCAACACAATCCGCAGGGGAAAACACTACACCTCTTTTTCTACAGGAGTTTGGTAATGGCCGGGTGATGAAGAAGCAAGTCTACACAGTGGTCTAAAGGTAAGAATAATGGTTGCAGTTTTTTTTAAACCTCTTGCTTTTGCGATAAACATCAAAGCAATCTAACTGAGACATGTTAGCTGTAGTCTATTTAGTTTGCGCTCGGATTGAACAAAAAATCTGCCCCCAATTGTTTCTGTTTGTCAGACAAACGGACTCTATTCGGCTATACATATGTGGACGATTGATAGTTTCTAACGAGATGTTACAACATAGTCTTTACTTTTTTTTTAGACTTTGAAACAAAAATGTCATTAAGGTATCCATGCAGACTCTCAGCAATGATGTCTGACGCTGAGTACAATCACGCCACTTCGGAATTAACCGTCATTCTTCGAATTGTTGACAGTTGGGATCAGCTCAGCTGGGCATCTCTGTAATTTTGGCGGGCTTATTCTGAAAAGGCAGAGCTTTTCTATCTGGAGGGTATAGAAAATCCCGTCAAGGCTGCGGATGTCTGATCTCTGATCAGTTAGTTGGCATTGTTTTGCCATTCTGTTTGGTCGTTTCGGTTCCACTGTACTTGTCTTTGACTTGCAGTCAGGGTGGGAGACCGAGGCTTCGGGCGCCCCATAGTGAGCCAGGCTGTCATGGGCTGTCAATCATCGTGTGTTGTGAGCCAAGAAAAAGTTTACTCCCGAGTTGAAAACATTACGGTTTTATTGCTCCAAATCTGAGGCTTGCCATGAACAGCTCCACTTTGAGAGTTCCTGAAACCAAACTAGCAGATTCTTTTCAGCCGGTCAAGTTTCTCTCACCTCTCATAAAAGTCGTCTCTGAAGGAGTCGTAACCGCTGAAAGGCAATATGAGAGACAGTCAAAAACATTCATACCGGTATGCACGACCGCTGAGTTGGGCTGCGCGATATAGCTATGGTATATTTATCGTACTCGACGTACGAACATGCGAGATAAACACAGACTGAAGTGCCATTAATAGTAATTTGTTTAAGTTGTGTTAATCTGTTAAATTGATTGGCTGTTTATCTTCAATTTGTTCAATAAAATCGTGAATGGTGAATTGTATGGGGTAAAAAACTTTTTTAGCCTATCTTTTTTAAACTGCTCTTCTTCCTTCAGGGGGAAACCAGACACAGGCTACTCAAAATTCTGAGAATGTTAAAGTGAGAATCTTAACCCAAATTAATCTCTGAACTGATCTCTAAAATACTATGATATATAGTATTTTATGTAATAATGTATGCAATTATGGGATATCCTGCACAAGGCACTGTGGGTATTAGTCCTGTTTATGTAAGGATTGGACGAAGAGCAGCTTCTCCTCACCTGTACAGAGCCGACACTGGTCTTTTCACACCTGGAGATCTCTGGGGTTTGGGCTCTCCCGCCATGTTAATGTCTGCAGAGAGAGGGAGAGAGAGAGGGATGATGATCATAAGGGTGGAAGGAGAGAGGGAGGGAGAGTGAGTGTGAGAGAGCGAGGGAAGGAGAGAGGGAGAGTGAGAGAGGTGATGACTGTAAGGGTGGAGGGAAAGAGAGAGGGAGAGACGGAGGGAAGGAGAGTGTGAGAGAGGGAGAGAGAGGTATGGAGAGTATGAGAGGGAGAGAGAGAGGGACAGAGTGTGAGAGAGGGAGAGAGAGAGACAGAGGGATGATGACAGCAAGGGTGGAGTGTGAGAGGGAGGGAGAGAGGGAGGGAGAGTGTGAGAGAGGGAGAGAGGTATGGAGAGTGTGAGAGGGAGAGAGGGAGGGAGAGTGTGAGAGAGGGAGAGAGAGGTATGGAGAGTGTGAGAGGGAGAGAGGGAGGGAGAGTGTGAGAGGGAGAGGAGGGAAGGGGAGTGAGCAATAGGCGGGAGGGATGTTTGTGCTGGGATGTTTGTGCTGGGTTAGCTCAGGCCTGTGTAGCCCACAGCGGTGAGGATGCGTACCCAGCGTCTGGCCGGCGAGGACTCTGCCGTTCTGGGCGAGCACGGCGCTCTGCGCCTGCCTCTCCCCGCCGTACTGCACGAAGGCGTAGCCCTTGTGCACGGAGCAGCCCAGGACCTCGCCGTGCTGCGAGAAGATGGCCTCCACGTCGGCCTTCTGCACCACGGCCGTGTTCAGGTTCCCGATGAACACGCGCGAGTTTATGGACTCGGGGTCCTTCCTGTTGGTCACGTTGCTCGTTTGCACTTTCAGCGACATCTCGTTCCTGGGTTTTTATGAAACTATTCAGTCTGGAGAGAGAAAAGACAGAGTGAAAAACATGAGAAGACGTTTTCCATCCGTTTTACAGCAAATTAATGATGGAGAACCCAATCGTGGCTGTGACGTGTCAGTCTTGTGTCTCATTGGCTGTGTACAATCAGTCTTGTGTCTCATTGGCTGTGTACAATCAGTCTTGTGTCTCATTGGCTGTGTACAATCAGTCTTGTGTCTCATTGGCTGTGTACAATCAGTCTTGTGTCTCATTGGCTGTGTACAATCAGTCTTGTGTCTCATTGGCTGTGTACAATCAGTCTTGTGTCTCGTTGGCTGTGTACAATCAGTCTTGTGTCTCGTTGGCTGTGTACAATCAGTCTTGTGTCTCATTGGCTGTGTACAATCAGTCTTGTGTCTCATTGGCTGTGTACAATCAGTCTTGTGTCTCATTGGCTGTGTACAATCAGTCTTGTGTCTCATTGGCTGTGTACAATCAGTCTTGTGTCTCATTGGCTGTGTACAATCAGTCTTGTGTCTCGTTGGCTGTGTACAATCAGTCTTGTGTCTCGTTGGCTGTGTACAATCAGTCTTGTGTCTCATTGGCTGTGTACAATCAGTCTTGTGTCTCATTGGCTGTGTACAATCAGTCTTGTGTCTCATTGGCTGAGGTATGAGCAGCATGTAGGAGGCTGAGGGACAGTGAGTGCCCTGCTTCACCTTAATTCTATTAATCTGTATAACATTTTATTCTTATTATTAACCTGAGTTCCAGGTCCCCACAGGGACTCCTCGTGGGTGCTCTGAAGTAGTAGAGCTCAAAAGTACCCGTAAGAAGCTGCACACGCAGCGTTCACGCCACTAGGTGGTGCTGTTTGCCTGTGTTTGGTTTGCCCCCAGATGCACTCCGAGGTCTCCTGAGTGCTTTCGACGCTCCGCGGAACGTCGACGCTCCCAGCGTCAGACCCAGTTAGGGCCGGAGCCGCTCGGACCGCGGTCTGACGCAGAATTATCGGAGGCTGGCGCGTGTGTCCGAGGCTCCGCGTGACTGATGTGCGCTTATCTGGCTGGCCGCTCTTACGCAGTTAAAGGGAAATTGTTAATTTAGGAGCGCCGTCAGACTCGGTCCCGGAAACGGCGAACGCCGGCCGCCGTGAGCCTGACGCGGTGATGAAAGCGCCCCTGTCCTCAAACAAACCGGTGACGTCACACGTGACACACGGAACAGGCCGTCAGCCTCATCTGGAGCAACGGACAGGAGCATCCAGACGGCACACGAGCGCTTCAGAAGAGCCTGAAAAAGTACCCGCCCCCTTCCTGATTCACTCTGTTATTGCATACTTGTCACACTGGATGGTTTCAGCTCTTTGGAGAAGATGTGATATTAGACAACGGGAACTCAAACACAAAACACGTTTTCATTAAATTATTGCCGTATTTTACATTATATCACAGACACATCGTTCTGGTGGAGTCTTTGCAGAGCCGCTGTAACTGAGATAAATTTGGGGGTTTAGCAGCATGAGCTGCTCATTCCACAGCAGCTCCACTGGGTCTGTTCTTGTTCACAGCTCTGTGAACACTCTGTACAGAACAGTCACATCCGGTACATTACAGACTTTCACAACTGCACTGCACTTCACATTCATTACATTGCATTACATTATTGGCATTTAGCAGACGCTCTTATCCAGAGCGACTTACAGTTGATTAGACTAAAGCAGGAGACAATCCTCCCCTGGAGCAATGCTGGGTTAAGGGCCTTGCTCAAGGGCCCAACGGCTGTGCGGATCTTATTGTGGCTACACCATTCACACAATCACTTAACCGGTAACTAAGAAGGTGCATTCACTGTCTTAATTTACCAAAGCTTCCGCAAGCAGGCAGTGTAACAGTCTCTGTCCTGGATGCTGTTACGCAGTGCTGCCCCCTGGTGTTCACTGGAGGGCAGTGACACTTTACCGCCTTGCCTGACAGGTGTGACGGCGAGATTCCGCAGAACACCTGTTCGGCACGCACACACTCATTGGCTAGCTGGGTGGACCAATCTGCTCTTTTTTCCAACGCTTCCAGATGGTCATGAGTTCGATTCCCACCGTGGGATACAGCTGCGACAATAATTACAGAAGTTAAGTTGTCATAATTAGTTTTATTGTAATTAAGTGCTTTTTTGTGGACTTCAAAAGGCGAAAGTTAGTGTCCTGAAAGCTGCGATGCCTCTTCATCTGGGCGGTTGTTTGTCGCCGTGACTCTAGTCCCAGTGTAATGAGCCGCACACTCGAGGGGTGAAGTTTGGATCACTGCGGCTTAACATGCCAGCTGCACTGCTAGCACGTGCATTAGCCTCCAGCGCTAACACACAGAGCTGCCCAGGAACTGCTGCACTGCTAGCACGTCGTTAGCCCCCTGTGCTAACACACAGAGCTGCCCAGGAACTGCTGCACTGCTAGCACATCGTTAGCCCCCTGTGCTAACACACAGAGCTGCCCAGGAACCGCTGCACTGCTAGCACGTCGTTAGCCTCCAGCGCTAACACACAGAGCTGCCCAGGAACCGCTGCACTGCTAGCACGTCGTTAGCCTCCAGCGCTAACACACAGAGCTGCCCAGGAACCGCTGCACTGCTAGCACGTCGTTAGCCTCCAGCGCTAACACACAGAGCTGCCCAGGAACCGCTGCACTGCTAGCACGTCGTTAGCCCCCAGTGCTAACACACAGAGCTGCCCAGGAACTGCTGCACTTCTAGCACGTCGTTAGCCTCCAGCGCTAACACACAGAGCATGCCAGCCCAGCCGCACTGCTAGCACGTTCTTAGCCCCCAGTGCTAACACACAGAGCTGCCCAGGAACCGCTGCACTGCTAGCACGTCGTTAGCCTCCAGTGCTAACACACAGAGCTGCCCAGGAACCGCTGCACTGCTAGCACGTGCATTAGCCTCCAGCGCTAACACACAGAGCTGCCCAGGAACCGCTGCACTGCTAGCACGTCGTTAGCCCCCAGTGCTAACACACAGAGCTGCCCAGGAACTGCTGCACTGCTAGCACGTCGTTAGCCCCCAGCGCTAACACACAGAGCTGCCCAGGAACTGCTGCACTGCTAGCACGTTCTTAGCCCCCAGTGCTAACACACAGAGCTGCCCAGGAACTGCTGCACTGCTAGCACGTCGTTAGCCTCCAGCGCTGACACACAGAGCTGCCTCTGAAGCGCTGCGCTCCATGCTAACCAGGGCCTCTGCCACAGCCAGTCAATATCAGCCTGGGGCAGGGCTGAGCGTGGAGATTGTCTGGCATTAAACCCGTAGCCCTGAGACTCGGATCTCCACCTCCGCCAGGAAATAATTACGCTCCGTTAGCTCGGTCGCTGGGTGGCCCCGCCCCGCCCCGCCCCCGCCCCGCCCCCGGCGGATTCAGCCCGCCAATCGAAGGCAAGAGCGACACGACGTATGTCGCGCTTTATTTATTTTTTATACCTGAACGACGAAGCGGCACTTTGCATTTCAGACATGTTCTGCCAGGCAATTATCAGATAGTTATCAAAAAAGTAGTTTAGCAGCGAAACATGAGGGGCCGCTGTGTCTTTGGATAACCCCCGAGTGACTCAGCTGGAGGACGGAACAGTGAGCCTGCCCTAACGATGCGCCCGTTATTAACCCACAACCCCCAGCTCTGTTCTCTCTGATCCCTCATCCTGATGTTCCCTCCACACAGCTACTGCTGCAGAGATTCACTGCCAGCTCCCTCCCCGGTTCAGACTTATTGTCTAATTCTACCACAGCTAACTGACTCCGGCTGTCCCAGTTCTGTGCTAACAGGTCTGCCTGGGCTGCTTCAGCACTAATGGGGCTGCAAGAACACATATTTCACCATTTCAGCAGTTAGAATGGAAGTTTGTGGTTTACTGTTCTGCAGGAATGGTCTACTTTAACTCATCGGCCAATGTGTTAACAATGTATTCTTCATACACAGACTCGCGCACACACACACACACACACACACACGCACAGACTCTCTCACATACACACACATATGCACACACACACACACACAGACTCTCTCACACACACAGACTCTCTCACACACACACACACACACACACACACACACACACAGACTCTCTCACACATACACACACTCACACACACTCACACGCACACACACACACACATATGCACACACACACACACACAGACTCTCTCACACACACACACACACACACACTCACACGCGCACACACACACTCACACTCACACTCTCTCACACTCACACGCACACACACACACACACTCACACTCACACTCTCTCACATGCACACGCGCACACACACCCACTCCACCATAATGTTTATAGTGTATAGCAGAAGTGCTGTCTGCAGCTCCTATCCTGTCACCACATCAGGTGTGAGATCGTATTAGAGTTTATGCGGGTGGCCTGAGTGGGACCCAGGGCTGGACTGGGTTGGGCTCAGCCCTCCTGAGCCCAGAATCACATTCAGCCTGGAAATATGAGCTGTCACTCAACACGATTTCATTTCTCAGGCTCCCAGAACAAAACCAATAACCAACCAGAAAAAGTGCCAATACGGAGGATAGGCTATATTCTATGCAAATCCTAACTGAATATTTGTTAGTCATGGATGGGATAATGCATCTCTGGATGGGATAATCCGCCCTGGCAGCCATAGCACTGGTGGGGCAGCGTTTGCCCTCCTCTGATTGCAGCAGCGCTTTAGGGAACCCCAGCAGGATGGGGGCATCCATCACCCCCTCGAATCCGTTTTGGGTTTGCCGCCTCCCGCTTCGCGCACATCCATCTTGCGGATATGAAGTTACGGCCCAGCATCCCGCCGCCATTAAAGATCCCGCGCCACTGTCCGCATTAACCCCGCCCCCGCTGTCCTGGGCCAATCCCCAGAGAGCCCCCCTGCCCCCTGATCGCCCCTGCTTGCAGCCCATTGGCTGCGTGGCTTGCGGCCCCTACCCGTTTGTGCCGGTCGTGGTTGCGAAGGTCGGGGGAGCGAGGACACGTCGGTGCTGAGCAGATTTATGGCAGGTGCGCCGGAAGCCCCGCTGTGGTCCTAAAACGGATTTACAGCGGGAGAGCGCGGTCGCCGGGAGACAGGCTCTGTGACCTCTGAGTCCTCCACAGTCAGGACCGCGCTGCCGTTACCTCACCCATCCAGCACACAGGCTCCCGGGCTGCTGCTGTATAACCTCCGTGGGGCAGGAGGGTGAGGGGCAGGAGGGTGAGGGGCTGAGGGTGAGGGGGCTGGAGGCTGAGGGTGAGGGTGAGGGGGCTGGAGGGTGAGGGGCTGAGGGTGAGGGGGCTGGAGGGTGAGGGGCTGAGGGTGAGGGGGCTGGAGGGTGAGGGGCTGGAGGGTGAGGGGGCTGGAGGGTGAGGGGCAGGAGGGTGAGGGGCTGAGGGTGAGGGGCAGGAGGGTGAGGGGCTGAGGGTGAGGGGGCTGGAGGGTGAGGGGCTGGAGGGTGAGGGGCTGAGGGTGAGGGGGCTGGAGGCTGAGGGTGAGGGTGAGGGGGCTGGAGGGTGAGGGGCTGAGGGTGAGGGGGCTGGAGGGTGAGGGGGCTGGAGGGTGAGGGGCAGGAGGGTGAGGGGCTGAGGGTGAGGGGCAGGAGGGTGAGGGGCTGAGGGTGAGGGGCTGAGGGTGAGGGGGCTGGAGGGTGAGGGGCTGGAGGGTGAGGGGCTGAGGGTGAGGGGCTGAGGGTGAGGGGGCTGGAGGGTGAGGGGCTGAGGGTGAGGGGGCTGGAGGGTGAGGGACTGGAGGGTGAGGGGGCTGGAGGGTGAGGGACTGGAGGGTGAGGGGGCTGGAGGGTGAGGGCTCTGCCTGAGGCGACCACAGCCGGGTCCTGCCCACCTCTCCACACGCCCTGGAGCTGCTGCGCGTCACCCTGCCTCCCTGCCTCTCCACACCGCTCTCTGCTCTCTGCTCTCTGCTCTCTCCACACCGCTCTCTGCTCTCTGCTCTCTGCTCTCTGCTCTCTGCTCTCTGCTCTCTCCACACCGCTCTCTGCTCTATGAGGCTCTGCTCTCTGCTCTCTGCTCTCTCCACACCGCTCTCTGCTCTCTGCTCTCTGCTCTCTCCACACCGCTCTCTGCTCTCTGCTCTCTGCTCTCTGCTCTCTGCTCTCTCCACACCGCTCTCTGCTCTATGAGGCTCTGCTCTCTGCTCTCTGCTCTCTCCACACCGCTCTCTGCTCTATGAGGCTCTGCTCTCTGCTCTCTGCTCTGTGCTCCGGCTGCTTTATTAGTGAGCTGTAACCTGCTCAAGCCCTTTCTCACTTCTATAACGTTACATCACATTCTATCTCTATGCCTTTCGACTAACAGGTTGACAGTTGTAACAGGGTGCAGGGCTCTCTCTCTCTCTCTCTCTCTCTCTCTCTCTTTCTCTCTCTCTCTCTCTCTCTCCAGTTCTCTCTCTCTCCCTCCCTCTCACGCTCTCACTCTCCTCCCTTCCTCCCTCTCTCTCTCTCCCTCACGCTCTCACTCTCCTATCTCCCTCCCTCCCTCCCTCCCTCCAGCCCCGGTGCAGACCGAACTCTGACAGTGTGGAGTAAGTTGTGTAAGTCCAGCATATTAACTCCGATGTACGTGTGAAGATTGCCGGCAACAAAATGCTAATGTCATGTTCAGGGGGGGTGAGTTCTCTCTCTGCCCGCCGCGCATGTATTTCTTGAGATTGTTCTCTGAAAGTGGAGCATTCCTCCAGACGGCTCGGAGGGCTCCGGGCTACAGCTGCTCAGCCTGATAAGCCTTTGGATGTCTTCCCGCCCAGAGTGCAGCTGGGCTGGGGAGCGGCCCAGGAGAGGCCCAGGCTTCACGGGCCTGGCAGGGTGGCCGCAGGCGAAGGCGGACCCTCCTCAGCGCTCTCCGCCGCGGCCCCGGTGGGAGACGGAAGCTTCCGGAATACTCGGTGTTCGAGGGAGCGCTCGTGCGTGGTCAGGGGCTCATTCCCCAGGTAACTCCAGGTAATTGGCCCCGTCGAGCCACTGAGAAGCAGGTGCCCGTGCATTAGGGCCACAGCAGGGCCTCCGCTGGTGCCAGCGACTATTGTACACCCCTACAGGCCACGCACAGTACTACAGGAGAGCCAGCGACTATTGTACACCCCACAGGCCACACAGTACTACAGGAGAGCCACTGACTATTACCCACCCCACAGGCCACACAGTACTACAGGAGAGCCAGTGACTCTTGTACACTCTACATGCCACACACAGTACTACAGGAGAGCCAGTGACTATTGTACACTCTACATGCCACACACAGTACTACAGGAGAGCCAGTGACTATTGTACACTCTACATGCCACACACAGTACTACAGGAGAGCCAGTGACTATTGTACACTCTACATGCCACACACAGTACTACAGGAGAGCCAGTGACTATTGTACACTCTACATGCCACACACAGTACTACAGGAGAGCCAGTGACTATTGTACACCCTACATGCCACACACAGTACTACAGGAGAGCCAGTGACCCCCTACATGCCACATAAATATCATGAACAAACCAAGAAAATAAAGTATTTGTGCAGTAGTGGTATGAATATGCTTATTGAGACTACCTAATGAAGAACACAATTATCATTTCCAATAAATTAAATATGAACACAAAGCCGTCTCAACCTTTCTGTCCCCTGCTAGCAGACTCACGATCAAAACTGATAAGGCCAACAAACGTAAATGGTTGCAGTTCTTGTCTCTGGTTGTTTTGTGTGAGAATTTAAACGAGCCTCTTGTTTACAGCAGCCCTGTGCCTTTAGCCTGATTGAGTCTAATTTAGTGACACCATCTTATGTGCTTCACACTAAATGACTAATCGAAACAGAGAGAGACTTTTTCATTCAGTGATTCTGAGGGAGAGGCTGATTGGGGATTAGCATTAGCTATGCCATTTTGGTTGCTATTTAGATGTAGGTGCAAAAGTGTTCACATATTAGAAAGGAAACTTCACCACAGGAGATGGATGAGAGTATTAGAATGTGGTTTTATTAATCAGAATTAACAACCATCCAGGAGACAAGAGCCCTCAAAATTGACAGCTACTTAGAGACACAGATATCTTTAAAAAATTAAGCATAACAATATTTTGCTCATTATGAGAAAGCTTGCAAACACGGTGGGGGCCTCGTGTAGGTTAACATATAAAAGAGTGATTGATTTCTGACAGAATGCCCCAGAATCAAACTAGAGACAACAAGAACAACATGTTCTCACTTTTCACCCGGCAACCTGACAGCAGCTCCACCAATCAGAGCGCGCTGTTAAAAATACATCAAACATGGCGGATGCTATCTTGCCTTAGTCCCTTAAAAAGTGTTGTCCAATCTCTGTCTCTATCTCGGGACTGACTCTGTTTTTTTTCCACACCAACAACGAGAGTGTGATTGTTAGAGCGCTTCTCTGGGTTGATCTGAATAACATCACTGAGGTAACGGGAATCTGCATCTCTCAGATCTCCGCCTCGCAATGCTGCGGCTTCTGAACGGTCTCAGCATCCTTGAAATCAGTTTTTCTCTTCTACATTCCCGCAGAATGTGATTGTGTTCTGTGCATCTGTAAGTTCAGTATGCCGTGTTGTCTGTTTTGTCAGCAAAGTCGTTTTTTTTTTTTTTTTTCCCTGTTATTTTTTTCGGGGGAAATGCATGTTGGTGTTTGAGTTGGATGACAGCCGGGGAGCTGTTTGAGATGAGAGCGGACAGCTCCCTAAGGAAGAGCGGTTATATAACGCAAATGTTTGAGGTTTTTTTTGTGCTGTGTACAGGAGGGAAGTTCTCCTGTGACTGGGCGGTTGCAGGCCCCTGCACTAGAGATAATTAAGCAGGTGTCGTATTAACTGAAAAAACATCATATTAGATATACGCTTGATGGTTGGCACCCATGCTATCGTGATGGGAAAACCGTGTCCGAGGGGTTTGAGTATGCATTTCAGGTGCGTCTCCGGTGTCGTAATATTCAACAAACCCTCTTTTCCTCCTCTCCTCTCCTCTCCTCTCCTCTCCTCCCCACTTGCTTCCGGATAGGAGTCACGGTGGCAGTGGAGGAGAGGAGTAAAGGTGTGTTAGCGCTCTGGCGGTCTGTAGACCTGGTGCGCTCTGGCGGTCTGTAGACCTGGTGCGCTCTGGCGGTCTGTAGACCTGGTGCGGTCTGGCGGTCTGTAGACCTGGTGCGCTCTGGCGGTCTGTAGACCTGGTGCGCTCTGGCGGTCTGTAGACCTGGTGCGCTCTGGCGGTCTGTAGACCTGGTGCACTCTGGCGGTCTGTAGACCTGGTGGTGATGATGATCTTCTGGAAACGCAACCTGCCACAGTACAATATATTTTTAATCAGCAGTCGTTGGAAGTGTTTCTGTTGATTTATAAGTAATGAGACACACGTAGGCTGTAAGCTTCCGCTTTCTATTCCTACATGCAGTTAACAGATATTTTAGTTCCTTTAACTGCACATTTTGCTCTGTTCTGCTGTTCCTAGAGGAAAACATCTTGCTACAAGGATGCTGAAACTTCAGTTGAGTTGTATTTTTAAAGGACTTTACAGAGACACTGGCACAGAAGCACTTCAGAGATATTCTGTTTTGGGTTTTTTTGCCAGGAATTTCTGATTGAATCAAGCGTTAAGCCAGTAGCACTTTCTGAGGTGTGAAACTATCTGCACACCTTTTCCTAAACTCTCACACCTTCAAGAATATTGCAGGCCAAAGTGACTGCAGGCTGAGAGATTGATTGAAGAATAGTTTCATTCCAAAGGGTTTGTGGTGAGACCCCCCCCCCCCTCACACGTTGTGTTTGTAGGGGGTGATTGCGTCTGTGATTACATACAGTCAGGGATGTTTCTCATTACCTCCATTGCTGACATGTTGCATATTTACATCTGGAATAGTAATTGGGGATTTTGCCATGATTATTATTTCACAGGTTTTGCAGCATTTCTCTGTCAGCAGATGTTTTAATGTTTTAGACCTGGTGTATAGGCATGGGCTGAGCTTACTTCTCACGTCTGGGTTCAGGGACCCGTTTCAGATTCACCTGGACCATTCTGATAACCGACCGTTTCAGATTCACCTGGACCATTCTGATAACCGACCGTTTCAGATTCACCTGGACCATTCTGATAACCGACCGTTTCAGATTCACCTGGACCATTCTGATAACCGACCGTTTCAGTTATCCCTGTGCTGTCTAATGTGTAAAGATAACTGAAACTTCACTAAGACGCTACACTTATCACCACGCTTTTCATTATCATCATTTATTATCATAACCTGCCCTTCATGACCATCATTTATTATCATAACCTGCTCTTTATTAAATTATTATCAGTACAAACCTGCTCTTAGAATCCAGAATCGGCACTTTTCAAATGTGACTCCTACTTCAGCTGGGACAGATGGTGGATCTAACAAAATAATTGTAAAATAAATTATTTAATTAAATTAAATCCTTGCTTTGTATAAGGATAATGCATGAATCCGAAAAATGCTCAATTGATTCCCATTTGCAAATGCAGGAACACTCACCTGTATTTAATCAATGTTCATATTTCACATTAATTAAAATGAAACTCATTTTGTTTCCGAAAAAGACCTGTGCTAGAAAAGATAAACACGTGGAAAATCCAGAGAATGGAAAAATAATATTTAATTTGGCTGCAGGTTCAAAATCCTTCTTTTTTATTCACATTTAAAAAAAGAAGCTTTTATTTACAAATTCAATGGAGCAATGCGATCTGGGATTGCTGTTCATCTCCGTAATTTAATGTCTCGCTCTGCGTTCTCCTCCGTTCAGAGAGAGGCCATCTTTAATAACCTCAGTCTCGCAGATTTCACGGAAAATAATTGTTTTTGTGTGAAGAAAAATATATGCTTTGCCGCTGTTTATTTGTCAAAGGTAAAAACAAATGATTACATTCTGTCAGAAAACTGAACACGGGTTCTGTATTAAATGCAATTGGATTTCACCTGGCTTTCAGCCAAGACCAGATGCAACTGTTTGCGTTCTGTTTTGGGTTCGTTCAGAGACTGTCCGAGAATCTATGACTGTGCGGCTGGACAGAGAACATGATAAACATAACATAAATATAAACATAATGTAAACATAACATCATAAACATAATCATAATGATAAGAGCAGACTGTATTTTTGTTAAAAGTCACGTTTTTGTCGCGTTTTTGTTCATAAAAGGCAGCATATCTACCCTTCTGTTTGGTTTTGTTGGGTCTGCCCACCTCGTGACCAGTGGCCACTCCCAGCCCTGCGTCACAACGTATAAAAAGAGGATTCTGTGTAAAAATGCTGACCTGTGTGGCCTTGGATAATGGGCTCTGCTAAATGCCGGTGATGTAAAGCAAGGCGGCGTAATGTGCATGAGAACGTCTTTCTCTGTCCGGAGTGTATTTGGGGAGGAGGCTGGGGCCTTCAGCCCCTCCACACATTGTGTTCAGACTGCATCAGCAGCACTGTGGTGTTCAGTGTGCATCACCAGCACCGTGGTGCATCACCAGCACCGTGGTGTTCAGTGTGCATCACCAGCACTGTGGTGTTCAGTGTGCATCAGCAGCACCGTGGTGTTCAGACTGCATCACCAGCTCTGTGGTGTTCAGAGTGCATCACCAGCACTGTGGTGTTCAGTGTGCATCAGCAGCACTGTGGTGTTCAGAGTGCATCACCAGCACTGTGGTGTTCAGTGTGCATCAGCAGCACCGTGGTGTTCAGACTGCATCACCAGCTCTGTGGTGTTCAGAGTGCATCACCAGCACTGTGGTGTTCAGTGTGCATCAGCAGCACTGTGGTGTTCAGAGTGCATCACCAGCACTGTGGTGTTCAGTGTGCATCAGCAGCACTGTGGTGTTCAGACTGCATCAGCAGCACTGTGGTGTTCAGACTGCATCACCAGCTCTGTGGTGTTCAGACTGCATCACCAGCACTGTGTCAGCTCCAGTCCCCTTCCTCTGCACCAGCACTGTGTCAGCTCCAGTCCCCTTCCTCTGCACCAGCTGACAGGAGGGCTCATGCACAGATACAGCTGTCTGTTCACTCTGACGCACGAGCACATTTCTGCGCCAGAGAAACGCTACAAGAAGGGAGTGCACAGTATAGTGTCATTCACTGAAGCGCAGATCATCGCGGTACGACTTCAGAATGAAAGGATGGCTTCTGACCGACAGTCCAAGTCTCAGAATGCCACAAATTGATTTGGTAATCAAAACGAGTGTTTCTAAGCTGAAAGGATTGTGGAGCACGTGATCCAGTGCCTACTTCCTGTTAATGGATCTGAAGGATGGGATTGTGTTCTTGATTAAAACATTGTGCAGTGCTTGAAAGAGAAATTAATGTAAAATGGACAGATCTTTAGAGAGGGGAGAGGGGTAAATGGAGATGGGAGAAGGGTAAATCGAGATGAGAGAGGGGTAAATAGAGAGGGGTAAATGGAGATGGGAGGGGGGTAAATACTTTGGGGAGGGGGGTAAATAGAGATGAGAGAGGGGTAAATAGAGATGAGAGAGGGGTAAATAGAGATGGGAGGGGGGTAAATAGAGATGGGAGGGGGGTAAATAGAGATGGGAGGGGGGTAAATAGAGATGAGAGGGGGGTAAATAGAGATGAGAGGGGGGTAAATAGAGATGAGAGGGGGGTAACTGGCTGTAGCAGTAAAGTGAGCAGTCTTTGAGCATTCTGGCTTTAAATCACTGTGAACCCTGAACATCAATGAAAACACACACACACACACACACACACACACATACACACATATACACACACACACACACACACACACATACACACACACACACACACATACACACACACACACACACACACACACACGCACATACATACACACACACACTCACACCCATATACACACACACATACAGACACACACACATACACACACACACACACTCACACACACCCATATACACACACACACACACACACACACACAATGACAAACCAATGCACAATGCACACACAGCAGCAGCTTTCAAATTATTGTTTCTGAATCTCTTGTATAATTGTAAAAGCAAATATAAACAAACAAATATATTGTGTTTGATTGCACTAGCACTTAAAAATTCTTAACTGAAGAAAAATGCATAATATTCAAAGCAATTATCAGCACAAACAGATCATATTTGTCTTGGACCACAGTACTGTGTGCTGCTGCTGCTGAATTTATTTATTTTTGTTATTTTTTTCCTGGTAACACACTCTATCTCTCTGGGTGGATATTCACTGGTGGGGTTTGCAAGGGGAGAAATAAACGAGTAAAGGCTCTTTTTCCCCCTATGGGTGAAAAGCACATTTCAAGTGGAGCTCCTTCAGTTGGGGGTATTTTAATGTGCGCAAATGTCACCTGCTGTCTGTTCCAATTTAAGCGATAAGCTCTCCGAAACCTAATTTATCCGCGCCTGTGTTATGCGCCTGGAATTTTGTGGTCGCCACGGACACCGCAAGCTCATAAAAAATTGGTTGCACTCCGACCGTGTCTCCGAGCGGTGCGGAGAGACCGACACTCTCGCCTGCTCTGCCTGCCGCAGGACTGAGGGAGTCTGTTCACCCAGACCCCCCTGCACCCCCCTGCACCCAGACCCCCTTCACCCCCCTTCACCCAGACCCCCTTCACCCCCCTTCACCCAGACCCCCTTCACCCCCCTTCACCCAGACCCCCTTCACCCCCCTGCACCCAGACCCCCTTCACTGCTGTTTGCCAAGTGAATCCAAGTGTGAAATAAACGAGAATATCTTTCTCCCGTAAACTTTTGACCTTTGGTTCAGGAGATGAGGATGCTTAAAGGACATTGACATTCAAGCTACATGTTGATGAAATTACAAGAGACATTTTATCCGAAGCAACTTACAGTTTATTAGACTAAGCAGTGCCAAACCGCCCCCCCCCCCCCAACGGCTGTGCAGGTGTTATTGTGGCTACACCGGGGCTTGAACCATCAACCTCCCGGGTCTCAGTCATGTGCTGTTACCTTAGCTTTCAGACGACAGGTCCAAACTGAGACTGCAGTGTGTGGATATGAGGACTGTTTTACAGGGAGTTTGCGTTCCCTGCCAATGCTGTCACACTTCCCGCCATGGCCTGCGTTTGTGCGGTTATCTGATGCTGCTTTCAGATCCCACAGAGTGCGGGGTTCCCCGGTGTGCTGGCTAAATCCCCAACTCTGGCTCTCTCTACCTGCCACCGAACCATCCCCTGATTTAATTGCCTGAAAAGCCTTCTCTCCCTGTCCACCTCAGCTGGCGTGCGGTGAGCGTTCAGACACAAGATGGCCGCCGTGCGTCACCTAGGTGGGTAAATGCAAGCCTGCATTATTATTATTATTATTGTCCTTACTTTCAATGTAAAAGTTGGGAGTGAATGAACCTTGAAACGTCTTCTTTTTTCCCTTTTTATTTTCCCCGGCGAACCTTGCCTCGAGAAATGGCAGACATCTCATTAAACGCGGAAACGGCAGCTGCAGTGTGAGGCAGTGAAAGTCAGCAGCTCTCCATCCCAAGCGGATCAGTTCCACACGGACACTTCATTTCATTCAGCTTGAGTAACGTGAAGAACTCTGGAGTAAACTGAACTGCATGATGGGGTACATGGGTTTCTGGATCCAGAACACTGAAGAACACAGTCTGAGTGACCTGAGGGGAGGTCCAGTGAGAACAGGTTTCTTTTTGCAAGGAAGACATAGTGAGGGAGAGAGGGAGAGAGAGAGAGAGAGAGAGAGAGGGAGAGGGAGAGGGAGAGAGAGAGATACTTTAAAAAAATCCTTTGATTCTCCTTTATTATAACAAATATAAAAGGAGACATTTTGTCCGACAAACAAAATCCATACAAAACTGAAAAGACAGCTCAAAAACCTGCCCCCCCCCCAACAAAACTAAATATAGAAACACAAGGAAAGCAAGAAAAATAAATAAACAACTTTAAAAGGGTGAAATTTGACCTCACTCCAAAAACTGTCATTCCAAATTCTCTGTCTTATTCAGATGGATTTTTGGGGCAGAATTTTTTGGGGATGTTTGAATTGATTTGTAAAATGTCTGTTTTTTGTACCAGGCCTGAAACGGTGGTTGGTACGGTTGCGGAGGGCAGCCGGTTTGCTCCTGTTTCAGCTGTACTCAGTGTGCTCTGTGGGCAGGTGGGTCTGGCATTTTCAATGGGTCTGCATGCACTGGGCCCGATTTCTTCAGCCAGGGCAAAAGGAGAAAAGGTCTTTACAACAGTGGTATGCGGAAGACCGTCTCTGGACATACAATGCGTCGAACCTCTAAGTGGATAGGCTCCAGCAGCAGAAGACTTGAGTCTGAGAAATCAATATCTAAAAGTGCTCACACCACACCTTTTTTTGTTTGTAAGTGAAATGTTCATTAAAGGACGTCTCTCAGGGTGTCCTTGAAAGGGAGAGGCGTTCTCAGTGGACTCCTCAAGTTAAATAAAGGATTAAAAAAGAAAAGAAAGATTCTCTCCCGAGCCTGCTGAACTCTGCTGATGTATTAAAGCCAAAATGGGTAAGAGAACCAAACTCCAGTGTTCTACGGCCCCAGAGTTCTACAGCCCCAAGGTTCTACAGCCCCAGGGTTCGACGTTCTACTGGACTGGAGTCCCTCATGTCTTCCTGATCCTGATTGCTCGGTACTCCATCGAGCTGTTCTGTTTTGCCTCACGCAGTCATGCAAGGATACCTTCCTATTCAGTTCAGTTGTATTTGTGCTGCACTTTCTACAGAGCCTCTGTCACAAAGACGTCTTACAGGGAGACAGGAAATCGACCAAGCCTGCACCCAGGCAAAATCTCCCCTCATCTGATTTTGTTCTATAGAACTGTGATCGGCACACGTGCCCCAGGGCAGCAGGGTTCTGTGCTCAGAATCCCAGAATGAACAGTGAAACCCAGAACTGTCCTGTAACTCCTGGGAACCAATCGTGTGGTGTTTTTACGGAGAGAGAGAATTACGGTTGATCAGTTCTAGGAGTCCATGATCCCCAGCACTAGCTAGCCAACGGAAAACCCAGCATTGCTCCGAACGGTTTATTTGTGGTGACTGGTATAATTTATTATTTGTTATTTTGACCCAAGTTCCTTGCAAGGAATGCAGACACAGAAGTCTTTTGGCTAATGACTGTTATCAGCACATCTTTCTGCGCTAATTAAAGGGGAGGCGGTGAGGGTTTGGGGAATCACACGCCTTTAAATGAGCCCTCCTCGCATTTTATCTCCACTTTTTATTTTTTGTTTTTTTCTTTGCCACTTGAGGGGAAGAGGGCAAGGAATCGCTCTCATTTTCCCACGGGTGTGAAAATATAACCGGGCGTCTTCATCAACTCTGCATGCTAATGGAGAGAACGACACCGAAAAGACCAGACCGGCAACACGTCACCGCCAGAGCCACGCTGCTGAAGTGATTTAATGTAACGCCAGTTTACCGGCGGACTTGGCGATAGGGCAGGTGCAGGTGTCAGACAAAGCTCTCATTCTCAAAGCTACTCATCGTAAAAATGTCAACCTCTTATGGAAATGCTCAAAAGACTGTCAGTTTGTCGGAAATCTAATTACAAAAATATTGGATATTGTTGTGAAAAGATATAGCTAGTTTAGGTAAAATATTCTATTCTCGCTGTGTTATGTTTGAAGGGGTACGTCAAAGTACCCGGATTCGCCAGACTGGTCTATGCACAAGCAGGGAGCATTATCTGGCAGGCGCTGACTGTATGGTGTGTGTAATGGGGCATTATCTGGCAGCCACTGACTGTATGGTGTGTGGAATGGAGCATTATCTGGCAGCCACTGACTGTATGGTGTGTGTAATGGGGCATTATCTGGCATACACTGACTGTATGCTGTGTGGAATGGGGCATTATCTGGCATACACTGACTGTATGCTGTGTGGAATGGGGCAGTATCTGGCATACACTGACTGTATGCTGTGTGGAATGGGGCAGTATCTGGCAGCCACCAACAGCATTTTATTTTTCTTCGGTGCATTCATTGTTCCCCATTCAATGGATTCAGCAATAACAAAAAGGTATGATGGATATATATTTATGTTTGATTAAAATTAAGTTGATTTTCTTTACTTGTAATTGTGGCTAATAAAATCCGGCACCACAGCTGACTGTTTTCGGGACGGTAATTTCGGGGGTCATTAAGTTCCAGTGTAACCGATGACGTGTATAAATATGTGTGCATAAATTATTTTGTTATCTATTAATCAGGCAGCTTTTTCCACAATCGGGGGGAAAGGGCAGAATCCTGGGAGATTAATTTCTATTGAGTCTGATATTGGCTCTGACGTCTATTTGCAGTCCGTATAAAGGAGAGGGATGGGCTTCCTGCAGGGGATTAATAGGCCCAACAGAAGCAACACAAGACGGTTCGATGGACCGCCGTCTCCTCACTCTGCCGCTTCATTGGAAGAATTTGTCTTTATTTGGGCTGTTTGCGAGGCGCCCTGCCTCACCGCCAGCCAGACCGGAGCAGAAACACTGACGTCTGTCACGGATTCAGCCATAAAACCGCGCCTGTACACCATTACGCCATTACGGCTCTGCTTCTCCCCGCGTCCGTCCTGTTTCCAAATCGGCAGCTTTCATAAGGCGTACCCCGCCGGCTCATATCTGTCCCCCGGAGGGTAAACACAAGCTTTCGGTCATTATCCACACCACACCTGCCGGCAGACTTGTTCTCCCCTGTTTACTGAGCACGGAGTGCGTTTCTGAAATGGCTGCTTCACTGCGGTACAGGTACAGGTGTGTCTCGCCTGCCGCGATTCGGACCTCACCTCTGACCTCTGACCTCTGACCTCTCACCCCACCACACGCGTGCCTTTGACACACCTTGCTGTCACGGCCGTGATCGAACTGACCGTACCCGAATCAGACGCACACGGTCCCAGGTGGGTCCATGCTGATAACTCGTTAAAGGCCCACACGCACATTTTCAGTTTGTTTCACAAACCTCTCTGTGAGCCAGCCTTGATTAAAATATTGCCCGACCGTAAACATATATCCACATACTGTGAGACTTGAATTTGCCAAACCAGTTGCATGAATTTTCACTACGTCTGCATGTTAATGGGGAAACCGGAGAATGCACAGAACGACCCGCTTTAATCCGCCCCCGGACGCTGGGCTGAGAAGCCCTGCAGGGGATGAGATCTCCTGGGGGCCAGACAGGAGAGTGTGCTTCTCTCTCTCAAAGAAGTGAAATAACATTTCTGCGGGAGTACGAGCCCGCGGATGCTGCTTTGTCTGACAGTAACGGCAGATGTGAGGATGTGTGTAATATCTCTCAGGGAGAGGGCTTTGATTGTGTAAACTCTCCTTTCTACAATCGTCTCAGGACCGAACCTGCTCCGGCACGCCGGAAGCACAGGCCCGGCAGCGTGTTACCGGTACTTTCTGGAGTCTTTGTGTTCAGTCTGATATCTGGGACAGACTCAAAGGAACCTGCCACTCACCGTTCCTCTTGCTTCAAAATGCCCTCAGAACTCAAATGGGACAAAAAAAACCCCCCCAAAAAAACAGAAAAGCACAAAAAATCGAACTGAAGTGCGTCTCTTGAAGTGCGGAAGTTTGGTGTGAACGCTGTTTACTGCTTCAGATCCTCTTCACCCTCCTCTTCCTCTGGACTGTCACTCATCCACAGAGCAGGCAGAATGACCCTGCAGTTTACACGCGCCGACATCAACACAAATACTGCAATAACCGCAGCGAGCGAGCTAACGGGCTAACGAGCTAACTAGCACAACACCAGAATCAGAAACAACACTCTCCTCAATCTAGAGGCCGAGAACATTTCGTCTTTTTAGCATTTATTTTGGGAAAGTAATTCCTGAGTGTAACCTTCCAACCTTCTCCTAATGGCGCCCTTTGAAGTGGCTGACATTCTTATTAAATTTTAATTTCCTTTCGGCCCGAAGCCTTCTCTTCATCTTCCGGTTTCCACTCCAAACCCTGTCCCCTCTCCTGGCCTCATTATCGGATCTCTGATCGTTTTGATTGATTTAGACGCAGACTATACCTTAGTCCTCCCTCCTGATTCCCCCCCCCCTTCCGATATCCCTCTTGTCTTACCCTAGCTCTTAAAAAAATAAAATAATAATAATAATAACAATGACTGCTGACTTTTTGTTTAGAACAGCACTTCATGCGTATTTTACTTGATATGGATTTGATGCTTTTAACTTGTGGAAGAACCTATGCACTTGTAAGTCGCTTTGGATTAACAGCGTCTGTCAGATGACTAAAATGTACATGTAATATCGATGTAAAGCGGCTTTGGGAATGAATAGCAGAGTCTTCCTGCTATGATCACCATGGTGATGATGGTGATGGGCAGCCTGTATCCTAGTGGCTCCGGTGCTTGCCTGGGACCTGGACGGTTGGTGGTTCAAGCCCTGGTGTGGTCACAGTAAGATCTGTGCAGCAGTTGGGCCCTAAACCCCTCATTGCTCCAGCAGCCTGTGTGCTGTCAGCTGTGGTTTAGCATGACACTGTAAAGGTGTGGAGCCTCACGCCAGCACGCTGCAGGCAGGCTGTGCTTCCCTCCAGGGTCTGCAGTGCACTTGTCCCTGGTTATGGGTATGCTCTCTGTTGCACGTCACTCTGGATAAGAGTGTCTGCCAAATGCCAATAATGTCATGTAATGTTATGTCTGAGAAGAAACTGCTCTTTTTATCAAGAAATTGAACAAAATCTGTGTGTATTGGTCTGCAGTTGGTGATTAGTAAGGTCACAGTAAGGTATTGTTCTGTATTCTGATTGGACCTACGCAGGGTGTGTTCTGTATTCTGATTGGACCTACGCAGGGTATGTTCTGTATTCTGATTGGACCTACGCAGGGTGTGTGCTGAGCCCCGCCCACCCCTGCTGATGGGCCCATTTGTACAGAACCCGATTAAATTATAGGGATTGCTCAGTCTAGAACTCTTCAGTAATTAGCAGCAGGGCTCCTAGGTGTGCCTGAGTGTGAGAACGGTGTGTGTTTAACAATACCGCCATGATTAGAGCACTGTGCCCTGATTGGAGGTGATCGCTGGGCGGGGAAGCAGCCAGGTCTGCATTACAGCGGTGTTTGCACGTTTAGTGACGGAAACCCAGCGGTGTGACTGTGTCCTGCCTGCTCTGGTCATGTCTTTATTTTGTGTTGGTGTTGGCGCTCTCTCTCAAATTCAGATTTCAAATGTGCTTTATTTGCATGACAAGTAAATTTGTGTTGCAAAAGCATTGACACACATCAATGATAAGCAACAAAAACACAACAAACCCTCACACCCAAGAAAGATGGGGAAAAAAGAAACATGAGTAACAATCCCCCCCCAAATACACATATACATACAAACACACACAAACACACACGCATAAATCCCGGTTAATTTAAGGCACCCTCTCTTATACCCTCTCTTAAATTATGGCAGGGAGAGACATATTGAGCTGCCACCTCCCATCTTGTTGTTTCCTCTTATTTTTAATTTATTTGGATCTGATAGGCATTGGAATTGATCATTGTGGGCAATGAATTTGGGAAAATATTGATTTCTGATCAAGAGGTACTTGAAAGTGGGCCTCTGTTTCCAGCTCTCCCAGGCTGCAGTGAGCACACAGTCCAGTTTCAACAGCAAGGCTGTGGTAATCTCGGTCTGGGGTATGGTACATTTCCAATCTATTTTTAAATTTGTTTCTTCAAGCCAATTGTCAATGTACAGATTTTTGTTGATTTTGTAAAATTTCTTTAAATGTTGTGGTTGTAATATTTTCTTGTATATTGTGTAAAAAATTGCCTTTTTGATCTCTCTCTCTCTCCCTCCCTCTCACGCTCTCACTCTCCTCTCTCCCTCCCTCCCTCTCCCTCTCCCTCCCTCTCTCTCTCTCTTTCCATGCGGCAAACGAGGGCGAACATCCCGACAGTGCCGCCTCTCCCTCCCAGCGCGTGACGGTTCTGTTAATAATTAATCAGTGTTTCACCTGTTAAGAGTTGCCGGCCAGCCAACAGTGTGGACCGGTCACCGAGAGGGGAGTCAGGGCACAGGACTCACTGCAGGACTGTAGAGTGGAATGAGACACTGACTCTCACTGCAGGACTCTAGAGTGGAATGACACTGACTCACTGCAGGACTGTAGAGTGGAATGAGACAGACTACATGCCGCTCTGCCCTGTCAGGGGCCAAACTGAAGACACAAATGGCCCCTCCGTCCCCCTCCGTACCCCTCCGTGCCCCTCCGTCCCCCTCCGTACCCCTCCGTACCCCTCCGTGCCCCTCCGTGCCCCTCCGTACCCCTCCGTACCCCTCCGTACCTGCCACAGCAGTGCGTTTGCAGAGACCGCATTAGGCATCACCGTGTGATCATAATCGCTCACAAAAACTTCATCTCGTGCGCCTGAGCATCTGTCTGTGAAATATTGGGGGAAATATATGGCACAGCATTCTGCATACTTTACTGAGAGATTTATTTCAGATTACGGTAAAACGCCGGCTTCTCCGTAACGCTGCACAAGGTAATGGGATTTTTTCCCCCCTATAAAATCAGAGGGGGCTTTATTTTATTTAAATAGCTGTGTGTCTAATGCATACTTGCAGATAAATGCCAGACCTGAGTGATCCCTACAGCAGCCATACCCTGAAACGATGGAGGGCAACAAACGCAAGGACAATCCTGAATGAATGAGCGTATGAAGCTCCATACAGGTGAACTGCACCACACAATTAAGCACTGAACTGCTCTGTGACCTGCTCTGGTGAAATACACTCACCGAGCACTTTATTAGGAACATTTTACTCTATTACACCTACTTACAGACAGGGTGGTTTGAGTATCTCAGAAAGTGCTGCTCTCCTGGGATTGTCACGCACACTAATCTCTAGAGTTTGCAACAACAAAAAAATCCAGTGAGCAGCAGTTCTGCAGACAGAAAGGCCTTGTTAATGAGAGAGGTCAGAGGAGAAGGGCCAGACTGGTCAAAGCTGACCGGAAGGTGACAGTAACCCAAATAACCACACATTACAACAGTGGTATGCAGAAGAGCATCTCTGAACACACAACGCATCAGGCTACAGCAGTAGAAGTCTAAAAAATAAGTCTAAGAAATACCTAATACCTGCTTACTGAGTGTCTATACTGTATGATTAATTTTGTTTGGAGAAAACAAAGGATTAATCTTCCAGTGGCACCCCACGCAAAGATTCAGAATGATAGCGTTAACTGAGTAAATCATCTATTCGAGCAGGCTGTGTGCATGACTTCATTATTTACTGTCCTGGGCGCGGCTTAACTGAGTACTTCACTATTTCACTTGCTACTGAAGACAAACCGCATCGTTCAAAACGTCAAGAGAAAGGAGTCCAATTACAGAAAACTGATTGGTCGATGCTTCTTTAGCCTTTGTGATGTCACAGGTAGCTTGGGAGGAGAACTTGCCACAGACCTTCTATTCGTTCAGCAGATATTTGGCTCCTTTTTTGTCTGCTGTTTGTGGAAATGAAGCCGAATGATTTATAGGCGAAACAGTGGTGTGATCATCCACATCGAGCACAGCAACGCAGACGGCAAACTGGAGCTCACTGTTACCGGCCTGCATCTCTGTGACAGGTCGACAGGTAGACGTACAGGGCAGGGACGGAATGCCAGGCAGGAGATGTGTTCGCTGGGTAGAGTATCTGTGATCTGGCGCTCTGCATTAGCTTTGGCTGAGGGAGCTGATGGCTTGGCAGCGGAAGACAGAACCAATCCAAGTATAGATGATCTGCCACGCTGATTACGACTAATACCACTACCTGTGCAGAAACACGCTGTACCTGTACAAAAGATGTATGCAGAGGGAGATGCTGCTCAGAGGGAATGAAAATGAACGGGCACGGGTTTCTGGAGAGGGCAGTAATGAGGGTTTTAATTACAGGGGAGACATGGCTCAGGCAGTAAGTAGTCTGGCAGTCGGAGGGTTGCCAGTTCGATCCCCCGCCCAGGCTGTGTCGAAGTGTCCCTGAGCAAGACACCTAACGCCCAAATGCTCCTGACGAGCTGGTTGGTACCTTGCATGGCAGCCAATCGCCGTTGGCGTGTGAGTGTATGTATGAATGGGTGAATGGAGAAGCTTTGGATAAAGGCGCTATATAAATGGCAACCATTTTTTATTTTTATTACAGCTCGTCAATCGGAGCTGTTCAGGATGACGTGGCCAGGGTGCAGTGTGTTTTGAGCAGTGTGTTTTGAGCAGTGTGTTTTGAGCAGTGTGTTTTGAGCAGTGTGTTTTGAGCAGTGTGTTCGAGCAGTGTGTTCGAGCAGTGTGTTTCGAGCAGTGTGTTTCGAGCAGTGTGTTTCGAGCAGTGTGTTTCGAGCAGTGTGTGTTGAGCAGTGTGTTTCGAGCAGTGTGTTTCGAGCAGTGTGTTTGAGCAGTGTGTTTTGAGCAGTGTGTTTCGAGCAGTGTGTTTTGAGCAGTGTGTTTTGAGCAGTGTGTTTCGAGCAGTGTGTTTCGAGCAGTGTGTTTTGAGCAGTGTGTTTTGAGCAGTGTGTTTCGAGCAGTGTGTTTCGAGCAGTGTGTTTCGAGCAGTGTGTTTTGAGCAGTGTGTTTCGAGCAGTGTGTTTCGAGCAGTGTGTGTTGAGCAGTGTGTTTCGAGCAGTGTGTTTCGAGCAGTGTGTGTTGAGCAGTGTGTTTCGAGCAGTGTGTTTCGAGCAGTGTGTGTTGAGCAGTGTGTTTCGAGCAGTGTGTTTGGAGCAGTGTGTTTCGAGCGCTCCGCACGGCTTGGGAAGTGAGCCGGGCTGTCTGTGAGCCTCCCGAAGTGGAGGGGCTCCAGGGAGCCGACGCTGCGCTCCCGTCTGATCACAACGACAGTGGAGAGGGATTCAGACGTGTGCGCGACTACAGAAAGAAATGAGGGGGTTGCCGTGGTGACTGAATCCAGGCCCCCGCCCTGTTGATTGAGACACCATTGCTCTGTGCCCACAGCACTGTGACCGTCTCTGACAGGGATTATTCCACAAGTGACTATTCCAGCACTGACTCTGTCTATTACAGTGCCTCCATTGGTCAGAATATAAGTTGCCACAAAATGAAACCATACATGGATAGAGGCTCTGTATTTAATGCACATTTTCAGAATCCAGGATCATACGGCACATGTCCGCCATTTTCCTCACTCACCTGCTGTTACAGGTGAATTATGGCCTGTTCCACACACTCCTGCCTGGTGCACACACACTGTGCAGACATACTGCGCACGCACACACACACACACACACACTGCGCACACACACAGACACTGTGCAGACACACATAGCGCAGACACACACACACACACACACACACATACACACACTGCGCGCACACACACAGACACTGTGCAGACACACACACACAGCGCAGACACACACACTGCACACACACACTGCACACACACACTGCGCACACACACACTGCGCACACACACACTGTGCAGACACACACACACAGCGCAGACACACACACTCACACACACTGCACACACGCACACTCACACACACAGCGCAGACACACACACACACACACACAGACAGCGCAGACAGCACGGTTCTGCATGCTCCTCCATTAACTCGGTTTCTCTCTGAGCCCTGGGGCCTGGGCTGATGGTCCATTAATGAGATTTACAGACACGTGCCTCATGCACAGCAGTGGGCCGAGGACGGCTACTGGGGTCACAAGGGCTGCTTATTCTCCTGATTAAACACGGAGAACACAGACAGAGGGGGAGCAGTGTGTAGGGGGGAGCAGTGTGTAGGGGGAGCAGTATGTAGGGAGAGCAGTGTGTAGGGACAGCAGTGTGTAGGGGGAGCAGTATGTAGGGGGGAGCAGTGTGTAGGGACAGCAGTGTGTAGAGAGCCGTGTGTAGGGGGGAGCAGTATGTAGGGAGAGCAGTGTGTAGAGAGAGCAGTGTGTAGGGACAGCAGTGTGTAGGGGGAGCAGTATGTAGGGGGGGAGCAGTGTGTAGGGACAGCAGTGTGTAGAGAGCAGTGTGTAGGGAGAGCAGTGTGTAGGGAGAGCAGTGTGTAGGGGGAGCAGTGTGTAGGGGGGGAGCAGTGTGTAGGGGGGAGCAGTGTGTAGGGGGAGCAGTGTGTAGGGAGAGCAGTGTGTAGGGGGGAGCAGTGTGTAGGGGGAGCAGTGTGTAGAGAGAGCAGTGTGTAGGGGGAGCAGTGTGTAGGGGGGAGCAGTTTGTAGGGAGAGCAGTGTGTAGGGGGAGCAGTGTGTAGGGAGAGCAGTGTGTAGGGAGAGCAGTGTGTAGGGAGAGCAGTGTGTAGGGAGAGCAGTGTGTAGGGGAGCAGTGTGTAGGGAGAGCAGTGTGTAGAGAGAGCAGTGTGTAGAGAGAGCAGTGTGTAGGGGGAGCAGTGTGTAGGGGGAGCAGTGTGTAGGGAGAGCAGTGTGTAGAGAGAGCAGTGTGTATAGAGAGCAGTGTGTAGGGGGAGCAGTGTGTAGGGGGAGCAGTGTGTAGGGAGAGCAGTGTGTAGGGAGAGCAGTGTGTAGGGGGAGCAGTGTGTAGAGAGAGCAGTGTGTAGGGGGGAGCAGTGTGTAGGGGGCGCAGTGTGTAGAGAGAGCAGTGTGTAGGGGGAGCAGTGTGTAGGGGGAGCAGTGTGTAGAGAGAGCAGTGTGTAGGGGGGAGCAGTGTGTAGGGGGAGCAGTGTGTAGGGAGAGCAGTGTGTAGGGGGGAGCAGTGTGTAGGGGGAGCAGTGTGTAGGGGGGAGCAGTGTGTAGGGGGAGCAGTGTGTAGGGGGAGCAGTGTGTAGAGAGAGCAGTGTGTAGGGGGGAGCAGTGTGTAGGGGGAGCAGTGTGTAGGGGGGAGCAGTGTGTAGGGGGAGCAGTGTGTAGGGGGGAGCAGTGTGTAGGGGGAGCAGTGTGTAGGGGGAGCAGTGTGTGAGGAAGGCATACTCGAATCTGGCCATCGGGAACAGTAGGATTGGTTTTCTTTTCTACATGCTCGTTAATTGACTGATTCCTGCCACTGATTGGCCAGAGGTGTAACTCGCCAGGTGTGCCAGGTGTAAATCAGTGATGATTAGTGCTTCTGCTCCTGGGAGCCCGACTCGGGCGTCGCTGATGTAAGGCGTGTGTCTTTGTTTGAGTCGGTCTTCCAGTGACACAGAGCTGCCAGCGAGTAGAGTGAGATTTCGCATTATCCACGACAGTCTGCAACTACAGAAAAGTGCTGTTTTAACAGGAACTGTAAACGGCGTGACGGATGGCGTCTCTGGAGTTGCTGCCGCACCTGTCACAGAGAGGCATCGGCCGATTAAACGGCAGCTGACAGACCTGCCAGGTGATGCTGCACAGGTGAATTATCACGTTATTATATTTACTCAAACCTCAGCTGTCACTCCTGCGAGGGGTCTGCCACGCGGGGTAAGATGCCGTCTCTGTGGAAACGCTGCAGGTGTATAAATCACAGGTGTATAAATCACAGGTGTATAAATCACAGCGTACGTCTGAGGGAGTGTATACCGTCAGAGCAGGAGGATGGACAAGGACCGGGAGGAAATCTGTGCCAGAGGAATCTCAACATCAACGCATCAGTGCTGCGGGTTCCTGTGGTGATGGGGGGGGGGTGGGGTTCCTGTGGTGATGGGGGGGGGGGGTGGGGTTCCTGTGGTGATGGGGGTGGGGTTCCTGTGGTGATGGGGGTGGGGTTCCTGTGGTGATGGGGGGTGGGGTTCCTGTGGTGATGGGGGGGGGGGGGGTTCCTGTGGTGATGGGGGGTGGGGTTCCTGTGGTGATGGGGGGGGGTGGGGTTCCTGTGGTGATGGGGGGGTGGGGTTCCTGTGGTGATGGGGGGTGGGGTTACTGTGGTGATGGGGGTGGGGTTCCTGTGGTGATGGGGGGGGGGGGGTTACTGTGGTGATGGGGGGTGGGGTTCCTGTGGTGATGGGGGGGTGGGGTTCCTGTGGTGATGGGGGGTGGGGTTCCTGTGGTGATGGGGGGGTGGGGTTCCTGTGGTGATGGGGGGTGGGGTTCCTGTGGTGATGGGGGTGGAGGGTGGGGTTCCTGTGGTGATGGGGGGGGTGGGGTTCCTGTGGTGATGGGGGGGGTGGGGTTCCTGTGGTGATGGGGGGGGTGGGGTTCCTGTGGTGATGGGGGTGGAGGGTGGGGTTCCTGTGGTGATGGGGGTGGAGGGTGGGGTTCCTGTGGTGATGGGGGGGGTGGGGTTCCTGTGGTGATGGGGGGGGTGGGGTTCCTGTGGTGATGGGGGTGGAGGGTGGGGTTCCTGTGGTGATGGGGGTGGAGGGTGGGGTTCCTGTGGTGATGGGGGGTGGGGTTCCTGTGGTGATGGGGGTGGAGGGTGGGGTTCCTGTGGTGAGGGGGGTGGGGTTCCTGTGGTGATGGGGGTGGGGTTCCTGTGGTGATGGGGGGGGGCTTGATCAGCGGTCAGTATGCGCACACTCTCAAATAAAGTGCCAGTGGAGGTACATTTATCTTCTTTAAGGATCACATTTCCCAAATGTACCCTGACAGTACAGTTATGTTCTCTTTGGGTACAAATGAGTACATTTTCCAGGCAAGCAAGAGGCTGCAAGTGAACGATATATTTCTGGCTCAGGGTACAATTGTATGTACCTCTAGGGTACCACCCCAGCAACAAGCATTTGTACCTTTTTAGGCACTTTTCACACCTTTGATTCTGAGAGAGTACACTGCACAAACTGCCCTGAACAGCGCCCCCTGCTGGATAAATTGTTATAACAGGAGGACCTCCATTGGCACAGGCCAGGAACCAATCAAATGAAGCTGCACATTAGAAAACCAATCAACAGTTTCCTCCATAAAAAAACCCCTGTGGTCCCAGGGAAACCGTTCTGCTCTACAATGGAACTGAAGTATGATTCAGAACAAAATGGAGGTAGCAGGTCTGGTCTTCCTTTCACAGAAGAACTCTGAATAAAATAATATGTGATCTGAGTAATATAATCAGAACCACTGCAGCTGTCGTGCGTCCAAACAGCTGCACTGGCTCCAGCGTGCGTCACATGCTTTTAAACAAACTTTTAAAAAGGTCTTTAAAACAATGTTCATAAACGGTCTGAAAGTGTTTTATCCAGAATCCAGAAGCGGACGGAACTTGCATAAAGTGTTCTCACGTCAGGCTGATCTAAAAGCCATCTGTCATAATTCTCACAGACAGGTTGTTCTTGTAATTCAAAAAAGAACAATTATGTATTTATTTTATGCATATTACTATTAGCACCACACTGTTACTAAAGCTACTAACACAAACAGTAATGACAAACACCCCTGCCAGTAATGACAATGAAGAGTTGCATGTTGATCCAAGAAACGAATACTATGTAAATAAAGCAATAAATAAATATAAATTACTGCCTTTTCACGAATGATTAAGTGCTTGCCTGAATATGCTGTCTCTGAACACAAGCTATGGGTGTAACTTAAAGCCAAAAAAGAAACAATCCCAAACACGGTAATTGATGAGTCTGTGAGCAGTGATTACCCCCCGGGCAGGTGCCGAACGAGGACCAGGGGAAGATTGATCATCCCAAACGCAGGAGCGGGGAAAGGACCACACAGAAGACCGAGCGAACGCATGCGTCTCCTGCGCTTCTACAGGGACCCGCCTGACCAGCCCCGTTATCCGCGTCACCGTGGGAAACAGAGACACGGACAGGACACAGAGAATGTGCACTACACTCTCAGGAATAATGGTACACAAAGTGCATAAAAAGGTACAAATGTTTGCTGGGGCGGTAACCTATAGGCAGATAAAATTGTACCCCGAGATTTTTGCTTCTGACGGTATACGTGCTTATTTGTACCCAAAGAGAACATTACTCTACTTTCAGGGTACATTTGGGAAATGTGATCCTTGAAGAAGAATGAACCTCCACTGGCGCTTTACTCCTGAGAGTGTGGGGGGGGAGGCCCTCAGGCTGAGATGAGACTGTCACACATGGCACATGTGTGCCCTGCTGAAGGAAAGCCAGGGACAGTAAGTATGCACTACATTGTGCCAGGGACAGTAAGTATGCACTACATTGTGCCAGGGACAGTAAGTATGCACTACATTGTGCCAGGGACAGTAAGTATGCACTACATTGTGCCAGGGACAGTAAGTATGCACTACATTGTGCCAGGGACAGTAAGTATGCACTACATTGTGCCAGGGACAGTAAGTATGCATGACATTGTGCCAGGAACAGTAAGTATGCGCTACATTGTGCCAGGAACAGTAAGTATGCATGACATTGTGCCAGGAACAGTAAGTATGCGCTACATTGTGCCAGGAACAGTAAGTATGCGCTACATTGTGCCAGGGACAGTAAGTATGCATGACATTGTGCCAGGAACAGTAAGTATGCGCTACATTGTGCCAGGGACAGTAAGTATGCACTACATTGTGCCAGGGACAGTAAGTATGCATGACATTGTGCCAGGAACAGTAAGTATGCGCTACATTGTGCCAGGAACAGTAAGTATGCACTACATTGTGCCAGGGACAGTAAGTATGCACTACATTGTGCCAGGGACAGTAAGTATGCATGACATTGTGCCAGGAACAGTAAGTATGCGCTACATTGTGCCAGGAACAGTAAGTATGCATGACATTGTGCCAGGAACAGTAAGTATGCGCTACATTGTGCCAGGAACAGTAAGTATGCGCTACATTGTGCCAGGGACAGTAAGTATGCATGACATTGTGCCAGGAACAGTAAGTATGCGCTACATTGTGCCAGGGACAGTAAGTATGCGCTACATTGTGCCAGGGACAGTAAGTATGCGCTACATTGTGCCAGGGACAGTAAGTATGCATGACATTGGGCCAGGGACAGTAAGTATGCACTACATTGTGCCAGGGACAGTAAGTATGCGCTACATTGTGCCAGGGACAGTAAGTATGCGCTACATTGTGCCAGGGACAGTAAGTATGCATGACATTGGGCCAGGGACAGTAAGTATGCATGACATTGGGCCAGGGACAGTAAGTATGCATGACATTGTGCCAGGAACAGTAAGTATGCACTACATTGTGCCAGGGACAGTAAGTATGCGCTACATTGTGCCAGGGACAGTAAGTATGCGCTACATTGTGCCAGGGACAGTAAGTATGCATGACATTGGGCCAGGGACAGTAAGTATGCATGACATTGGGCCAGGGACAGTAAGTATGCATGACATTGTGCCAGGAACAGTAAGTATGCATGACATTGTGCCAGGGACAGTAAGTATGCGCTACATTGTGTGGAAAAAGAGCACAGGGAGAGTAATGGGCCTTTGCCCTGCATCGTAATCAGAAACGCCATGTTCGTTTACGCAGCAGGGCAGAGGAGGCATGACTCAGTGGAGTTGCCAGCTTTACTCCAGGAGGCTGGCTGACAGGGCACTACATGGAGATAATTGCATTTCCCCAGTGAAGTGATGTCTTAAATTGGCCTTTTGAAGTTATAAATAAAGCTAAACAGCACTGCGTCTGCATTACTTAATAGAATTGACTTTCTGCCAGCACCACATTGTTCGTCTGAAATCATAAATCATAACAATATCCTTCCTGGGAAATTTTAGTTGTTTAGATTAAATAAGCTTGCTGTCCCCTGGGGCAGTGAATTAAGGAAGCGCTGTACTGAACAGGGCTGCCTCAACTTTACTGAGCAAAAAGAGAAAGTAATGATCTTCAGGTAGGCCACACACACACACACAGACACATACACACAAACAACAATTTAATTATAAAACCTGGCCTTGCCTTGTGCTTGCTGTGAACTTTTCTTACTCAAATTCATATACTGTGGATAACATTACATCACATAATGGCGAATGGCCATTCAGCTCAGCAATGCTCGCCTTCTCCTCCCACTGAAGTGCACCTCCTGCTTTGTGAGTCTAAAAGCTCAATAGTATCTAGCAGCGTATCAAGCCTGGCCTTGAGTTTCAGCCTCAATGTCACAGAGCGTATCGCTCTGAGGGGACTTCAGAACTCTGCGGGGATTTTAGTGCCTCGTCCTTGTGAAGCCGTGTGTTTCTGCAGAGCGACGCACCCGTTAGTTTAGCCTGGAACGCCGCCCTTTACGCTCACAGTTTGAACAGGCTGAGCGTGCCACTGGCCTGGAGGCAGCAAGATACCTGAGCCCTGTTTATAGAGCAGCGACCTGCCCAGGGACATGGTGCTGAGGGGAAGCATTAATATGAAGCGCACAGGTGAAGCATTAATATGAAGCGCACAGGTGAAGCACTAATATGAAGCGCACAGGTGAAGCATTAATATTAAGCGCACAGGTGAAGCACTAATATGAAGCGCACAGGTGAAGCATTAATATGAAGCGCACAGGTGAAGCACTAATATGAAGGGCACAGGTGAAGCATTAATATGAAGGGCACAGGTGAAGCATTAATATGAAGGGCACAGGTGAAGCACTAATATGAAGGGCACAGGTGAAGCACTAATATGAAGCGCACAGGTGAAGCATTAACATGAAGAGAACAGGTGAACAGCGTTCCCTCTCATCATGTCCAGAGCTCCAGTAAGGCTGTTCTGAGTAACGTGCTCCCTCCCTCCCCTCCATCACGGCTGTTATAAAGAGTCAGCTCACACTCGCAGTCCACAGGGCGATACGCTAACATTTTCCCAAGGAATCTAAAACGTTAGGAGCACACTAATGCATCGCAAAAATATCAGGGGCCAGTTTCACAGACACAAGCCTAGTCCAAGACTAAATTAAATTCTCAATACAAAACTCAGTTTACTCCAGGACTAAGCTTAATCTGTGTCTGAACCTGGCCCCAAATGTGCTCCTAAAGACATTTTTTTTCCAGGTAGCCCACATCAATATTCAAGGGCAAATTCTCTGACAATGGGAACCCTGGTGGGCTCAGGAAACGTGGCTCAGCTGATTGGCTGCCTGGTGGGTGCAGGAAAATCGTTGTTCACATACAGGGGTTAAAGAGCCCAGATGCTCATGGTCATGTATGAAGGAACACACACGCCGCGCACACACACATACACTCACACACAGGCATACACACACACACACACACACACACGCATACACTCACACACACGCATACACACACACACACACACTCTCACACACACTGCTGGTGTGCCTCCCGGACCATGTAGAGGCAGGTGTGTGAAAGCGCCTAAAGGCTAATTTATGCTTTGGTGACGATGTGTCTGCTGACAGAACTTTGTTTGACATTTTCCATTTATAGTGGAGAGGCAGTTACTGTAGCAACAAGCTTCTCCTCACGCCCATGCATTCTGCCGGCTAGCCGTGTAAACAATGTCTTCATTCATAAAAACAAGCAGCCTAGTAGTAAACTTGTATCCTCCCCAGGGGAACCATTCGTGTTGTTTCAGTCGACCAATCGCGGCTGCATGACACTTCTGATGGGCGTCTGCGATCTCACAGAAATCTGCAGGTACAGGTCAGCCGGTGCTGAAATGCGTCGGCTTGAGGTCAAACATTACATTTCTCACGTACAACACTTTGCCGTACAACTTTTTGTCGCCAAAACATAAATTAGTCTTAAAGCTACAGTACATGACTGCACATGGGTGGCGTTGCACTTAAATTCCTAAATTCTGCCCATCATGACAGCTGATGTTGTGAATGGATCTGCATTTGCCCAACAAACTCCCTTCCAGTGAGCGAGGCACAAAATGGCCGCTGCACTGAGAACAGCACTGCCCCCCCCCCCCCCCCAGGGTGCTCATGGGATACCTCCCGTAAGTAATTAAAGCCTGTGTATTGGGTGATTACGGACAATACCCTTTTCTGATTATTTTTTATTCAGTTATTTAAGTCATACAGAGATGCGCACAATCGCACTCACATATGCACAATTATTAATGCAAAAAGCACACACACAAATGCAATTGCCTCCTTAGGAACTGTTCTCCCAACCATGCAATTATTTTCTCTCTCACCAGCAGAAATCTGCATCTTAAATCAAATCAGGATGTTAATTGACTCACAATTGAACGATTCCTCCAGCCACCCTACACACACACACACACACACACACACACACATACACAGTTACACACTCACACACACACACACTCTTACACACACATACCCACACACTCGCACACACTGTCGCTTACATATACACACTCACACATACACAGTTACACACACACACACACACACGTACACACACGCACACAGGGCTCAGGATCGTGTTGCCCTGGTATTAATAATATAAATTTTATAATATTACTATGAAAGTTTCAGTGCAGTGCAGATCCATCTATAATTCACAGGCCTGGCCTTATTGCAGTGATTAAAAACGGCAGACACACAAATCAGCATCTGCATTAATCTAATGCACACACACACACACACACACACACTCACACATACACAGTTACACACACACACATACATATTCATACACACATACATATTTACACACACACAAACATTCTCTCACCTACATATTCACACACTCTCTCACACACACTCTCTCACACACACACACACATGCAGATCACAAATCAGCACCTTTATTAATCTAATGTACATACACACACCTACACACAGACACACACATTCTTACACACATACATATGCACACACTCTCACACACATACATATGCACACATACTCTCACACACACACACACACACACACATATGCACACACTCTCACTCACACACATATGCACACTCTCTCTCTTACAGACACATACATATGCACACACTCTCACTCACATTCTCACACACACACTCTCTCTCACACGCGCACACACACACACACACACACACACACAGATCAGAAATCAGCACATGCATTAATCTGAGGCTGCGGTGGTGGGGGGGGGGGGCACTTAGGGAAAATTCTCCTGCGGATATTCTTTCAATTAATCAATCGACACCACTTTCCGCTGGAGCTTGTGTGGTCTGCTCTGGTGACGGAAGCATCTTGCTTTGTTAAAAACATGCTTAAATCATCACGCTTCATTACAAATGTGCTTAAAGCATCGCACCAAGTTAAAAACGCACTTACAGCATCGCTCTTAATTAAAAATGTGCTTAAATCATCGCGTTTGGTGGAAACGTGCTTAAAGCATTGCGCCATGTTAAAAACAAGCTTAAAGCATCACGCTTCATGAACAACGTGCTTAAAGCATCAAGCTTTATTAAAAACGTTAATAAGGCCCGTGGCTTTTTCCCAGTGTTCTTTCCTCTCTGTATGGGTTCCCTTAATTTTACTCTGCTCCCCACAGTTCTCTTTGCTTTTTGTGTGTTTTGTCCCCCGTCACTTTCCGTAGTCTTGTTAGTCTGTTCTGCCATTCACTTCTTTCACCTGCTCTCTCCCTAATAAGTGTCTCCGCCTCTCACTGCTTATTTGTATTTCCTTCCTGGCTGGTCTCCCCTGTTCCTCGTTGCCTGGTCATCAGTTTTGTATTTAATCTGCCTCTGTTGGTTACTCGTTGCTAGTTCGTCGTATCGCGTTTCTGATTCTGTTATTTTGCTTCCCCTGGCTGTAGCTTCCTCTTCCCCGTGCCTTTACCGGTGATATTCTGTTTGGTTTTTGCTCTGTTTTGGATTTCCTGGTTCATGATCTCTGCCTGGCTTTGGACTTTTTGTTTTTGGATTTGTTACCTTCGCTTGCTTGGACTGCCTTCTGCCCACCACACTGCCCTGTATAATCCTGTCTGCCCACCACACTACCCTGTATAATCCTGTCTGCCCACCACACTACCCTGTATAATCCTGTCTGCCCACCACACTACCCTGTATAATCCTGTCTGCCCACCACACTACCCTGTATAATCCTGTGTGCCCACCACACTACCCTGTATAATCCTGTGTGCCCACCACACTACCCTGTATAATCCTGTCTGCCCACCACACTACCCTGTATAATCCTGTCTGCCCACCACACTACCCTGTATAATCCTGTCTGCCCACCACACTGCCCTGTATAATCCTGTCTGCCCACCACACTGCCCTGTATAATCCTGTCTGCCCACCACACTGCCCTGTATAATCCTGTCTGCCCACCACACTACCCTGTATAATCCTGTCTGCCCACCACACTACCCTGTATAATCCTGTCTGCCCACCACTCTACCCTGTATAATCCTGTCTGCCCACCACACTACCCTGTATAATCCTGTCTGCCCACCACACTACCCTGTATAATCCTGTGTGCCCACCACACTACCCTGTATAATCCTGTCTGCCCACCACACTACCCTGTATAATCCTGTGTGCCCACCACACTACCCTGTATAATCCTGTGTGCCCACCACACTACCCTGTATAATCCTGTCTGCCCACCACATTACCCTGTATAATCCTGTGTGCCCACCACACTACCCTGTATAATCCTGTGTGCCCACCACACTACCCTGTATAATCCTGTCTGCCCACCACACTACCCTGTATAATCCTGTCTGCCCACCACACTACCCTGTATAATCCTGTCTGCCCACCACACTACCCTGTATAATCCTGTCTGCCCACCACACTACCCTGTATAATCCTGTCTGCCCACCACACTACCCTGTATAATCCTGTCTGCCCACCACACTACCCTGTATAATCCTGTCTGCCCACCACACTACCCTGTATAATCCTGTCTGCCTGGATCACAACCATGGCCTGTTTATGAATTAAAGCATCGCGTTTAGTTAAAAACACGCTTAGATCATCATGCTTTGTTAAAAACTTTGAGCAGGGGCTAGTTGACAGAAATATCCAGCTGTGTCCAGCGTGTAGGATCGCCCTGGGAATGCACACATTTATACGATGACAATATTAATGATTGAACGTGGCAGGAGCAAGGTAGCCACGCTGCAAAGCATTTTCAGAGCTGGACTTGTAGCTGGACTCTGTAGTAGTTCTGAGATTGCTGCTTTGAGTCCCTGTTGGGCTGCTGCAGTTGTATCCGCCAAAGCCAACTTGTCAATAAAGACCCAGGTCTCTATAAACCTGATGGCTCAAACTCAGAGGGCCTATAATTCCGTATTACTGGGTGGTAGAATTTCTCCCGTCAAAAGAACGCATCCGTCCCGTGCCTTTTTGTTGTCGGAACCATTTGTGGTAAAATTCCAATTGCAGATGATAATATTGTATTTCCCTCGTTATGTGTTCGCGCTAAAACTCTTCCTGGTTCTGGGACCATAACCGGCTCTCTGCTGCACGGTGGACTCTGCGTTCTGAGGGCAGCGGTTAAAAAGCTGTTTATCGCTGAGGAGCTGAGTTTGTGTCCCTGGTCTGAAATAACCTCCAACCTCAAAGAGACAAGAACTGACAGGCTGAACCAGGGCTGAGGTAAACGATGAGAGAAGGCTCTTGAACTTCTGTTTTATTTTATTTATTTATTTATTTATTTGTTTGTCAGAACTGATGTTCGTAACCAGTTGGGATTACCTTAGAATGGACTGTTTGAACTAAGAGTTACTTGTCTCCTGTTAGCAGGAGAAGAATGTTGTATATTGAGGCAAAAGAAAAAAATGAAACTTGTGTTCATGTTTGACCCTTATCTCTGAGGTGAACAAGTCTAACGTATTGTGGTTTGTGCGTGCGGTGGGGGTTCTGCCCAAAAAAATCACATTGCCAGTTTGGCAAATCCATTATACATATCACATATGTTTTGGTAATTTGGTTAGTAAACAAAGTAATTACAACAACATGATTGATAAACAAAGGTTTTTTGAAGGTCAGTCTTTAAATTATTAAAATGCACTCAGTGAGCACTTTATTAGGTATTCTGCTGCTGTAGCCTATCCACTTCGAGGTTTTATGCGTTGTGTGTTTAGAGATGCCCTTCTGCATACCACTGTTGTAATGTGTGGTTATTTGTGTTACTGTCACCTTCCTGTCATCTTTGACCAGTCTGGCCATTCTCGCAAACTCTAGAGACTGTTGTGTGTGAAAAACACAGGAGATCAGCAGTTTCTCAGATACTGAAACCACCCTATCTGGCACCAACAATCACTTCACGCTTAAAAGTAACTTAGATCACATTTCTTCCCCATTCTGACATCTGGTCTGAACAACAGCTGAACCTCTTGATCATGTCTGCATTCCTTTATGCATTTAGTTGCTGCCATATGATTGGCTGATTAAATATTTGCACAAACAAGCTGGTGTACAGGTAATAAATAAATTGCTCACTGAGTATATTGAGAAGTTATTAACTAATGTTAATATAGACCTATTTCCTCATGGTCCGGGAACATTAAAGGCACATAATCTCGAGGGTGAGGGTATATAAATGCTCATACACATTAATTATATTTAGGGGGCGGCCTGTAGCGTAGCGGTTACGGTAAATGACTGGGACACGCAAGGTCGGCGGTTCGATCCCTGGTCAAGCCACAATAAGATCCGCACAGCCGTTGGGCCCTTGAGCAAGGCCCTTAACCCTGCATTGCTCCAGGGGAGGATTGTCTCCTGCTTAGTCTAATCAACTGTACGTCGCTCTGGATAAGAGCGTCTGCCAAATGCCAATAATGTAATGTAATGTAATGTAATGTAGTTATAGCTGTGCATTTTTGTGAAACCTTGATTAACGGGCAGTTATACTGTCGCCAACCCATGCCTTGACACCAAGTAACAAGCGACCACAGGTACCTGTGCAGGTAGAAACCACCGCTGTGGTTTGACCTCCACCACTGTCGATTGCAGCCAATCAAGACTTTGCAAAGCAGGAAACAGCATTTAGCTGGTTAGCAAGCATGTCAGCTTTTCATCCTTTCTCACGGCATTGTCAGAAATACGAATGGCGTGATCGGTGGAGACAGGAGAGAAGGTTGTGCGGAGGACAGTGACTACACTGGGTCACAGGTGCTGAAGGGCTGGAGGACTGGTGGTGAGGAGGGCCCGAAACAGAAAGTTTACCTGGCGTCACCTGGCTATTCACTCCGGCCATGAGCATACAGGCTACCGTACCAGGTCGTACCTGGCAGGTAGTCTCCAATTAACGTGCTTCCAGTAAACCCTGACCTGACTCAAACTGCTACACAGTGTGCAGTACGCACACTATTTCCCTCCAACTGACTCTGATGACTTTGCAGCTACAGTAGCTGCTGCAGTGACATCACACTGACAGTTATCTGTCAATCATCCTGCTGCAGGCCGGTTTCCGAGGTTTTGCAGCACTAAGAGCTGTGTTCTCTCCGGAAGGTTCCTCTGTGAGCCTGTGGTCTCCTCAAACGTCTCTCAGGTCTCTGCTAACTCACACCTCTCGAGCTCTCTCTGTTCACCTCGGGCAGTTCCCACCAGACAGCTGCGGTGTGTTGTTCTTCTCATCTACATCTATAAGATTATATATATATACATCTATAACCAAGATTTTATTTATGTTCCTGTAGGTGTGTAACAGGTTGTAGGTGTGGCAGCTGTTGGATTGGAGGCCTGTCCAGGGTGTATAACGGCCTCTCGCCCAATGCATGCTGGGATAGGGTCCTGCAGCCCCCCGCAATCCTGACAAAGACTAATAATAATAATTACATTCATGGCATTTGGCAGACGCAATGTGCAGTTGATTAGACTAAGCAGGAGACAGTCCTCCCCTGGAGCAATGCAGGGTTAAGGGCCTTGCTCACGGGCCCAACGGCTGTGCGGATCTTATTGTGGCTACACCGGGATTAGAACCACCGACCTTGTGTGTCCCAGTCATTTACCTTAACCACTATGCTACAGGCCGCCAATTATAATTATAATTCATATCCTTTATCGATAATGGACTGATGGATGGATGGAGGTGGCAGCTATGCATGTGTGAATGTGAGATGTCCTGTTTATTTCAGATTTGGGTTTATTTTGAGGTTCAGTGTTTGTGTGGAGTAAAGGGAAGGGAAAAGCGCTCCAGAGCCCAGTCACGCCAGGGACATCAGGGGGAGGGTTCAGGGGTCGAGCCTGTTCAGGCTCCTCTGGGCTACAGGCTTCTGAACAGCTACGGCTTGCCTCATATGAAGGAGGCGGCCTGTAGCTTAGTGGTTAAGGTACAGGACTGGGACACGCAAGGTCGGTGGTTAGATCCCCGGTGTAGCCACAGTAAGATCCGCACAGCCGTTGGGCCCTTGAGCGAGGCCCTTAACCCTGCATTGCCCCAGGGGGGGGGGGCAATCTCCTGCTTAGTCCAATCAACTGTATGTTACTGTGGATAAGAGCATCTGTCAAATGCCATTAATGTAATGTAATACACAGTCTCATTTTCTGCATTGAGCAGAGAGACTCACACAGACTACATTCTTTGGTCACACTTTACAATGAGGTTCATGAATGACCATTAACTATTGTAGCTGTTAACATGGATTAATGATGGACAAATACATTAATTAAGCATGAAATTAACTTTTCATTAGTTCATGCATTTGTTAATGACTAACTAATGCATTTGTTCCATGATATTTGTACATTAGCATTAGCCAACCACACTGTCTCACCCCATTAGCAATATTATTTGTCTTATTTATTGAAAAAAATAATAGAAGTAAGATTTATTAGTCCAAATATGAGACTGAAATACTTCTTGAGATTGACTTTGTTTTATTTTTTTCAGGTTAAGTATGTTAATGATAGTAGCACCCCATCTCACAAACACACTGACAGACTTGTCAGTTTTACAAACACAGTTCTCTCACTGGGCTACACTAATGCAGTAAGAGCCCGTAACAGTTTGGAGCCTAACTCTCAGACGGTTTCACATTTTTTTCCCCCTCCAGTTCTGACACCCTGCCATTGAGCCCAACACCTTACATGAACCTCAGAGTGTGTATGTGTTCATAACCGTCAGGTTACCATGGTTTCTCTGCCAGGTTTTCTCTGAATCTCTCCTCTCAGTTCTTCTGGTTTCCTGAGGCCCAGATGTTTGTAATAATGTGTTTCTGAATGGGTGTTACATAGCAGCCTGCTAACATTAACGTTGCTGCTTGAATCAGACCCGGGTTTGTGGTCTGGACACATGGTCTGCAGATAGATTAGAGTACTAAATCAGAGTGCTGAGATATTGAAATAACTCCAGCAACATTACAGATGCATCTATCAATCATACTACACATTTACATCCCCTTTACAGGAGAAAGACTAAATAAACGGCTGAGCAGTCCACTGCAGTGAGGGCTGACTCTATGTTAACTGCATTTGCCCGTCATGAGTTCATTTTGTGGCTGAGAAGAGTGCAGCAGGTGTGGTTCGTAGTTTAGCGATTTCTCCTCACATCTGACGCACGAACGTCCTTCAGAGAGGACGTCAGGTTGGCAGGGAGCGTGTGAGTGGCTGAACTGGTTCAGAGAGGACGTCAGGTTTGCAGGGAGCGTGTGAGTGGCTGAACTGGTTCAGAGAGGACGTCAGGTTGGCAGGGAGCGTGTGAACTGGTTTGCTGCATCACTGGGCTGGGAAATGGAAAGGGCATGTTGTGGTACATTATGTGCATTTACACAGGCTTACACCCGGCATGTAGAAAGCGTGCTTATCCAGTGTGTCCTGCTGGCCTGCTTTAGGATGCAGAGGGTTGTGCCTGTTCTCCAAACATCACTCTGTGTAAGCAGCTTTGAATCTTTATCAGCAGACATGCACAGTCATAATGTTGTGCTTTTGAAAGTCTGTATGTACTGTTTGTCTGAGTTTGTTTGACAGGCACATTAATCAGATTTCCTTTTATAAGAGCGGGAGTGACCGGCTGAGTGCTCTGAGTCCCCCCCCCCCGACCCAGAGCAGATGCACACGGACCGCATGACGTTCCTCTCGCCGTGAGAACACCCCCCCCCCCCCCCCCCCCCCCACACACACACACACACACTCGCGTATACACACACACATGCACACACACACGCAGGCAAGAGTGCATGTGCTCTGAACTTCCAGCTGCTCAGAATAAATTTCTACTGTGGTTTAAAAGCACAGGTTAACAGGTGCTTGACCAATACAGGGAGTATTAATCCCGGAAAATTCCCCTTTCCCAAAACACGGAGCGGTGAGCAGGAATGTGGCCACTCAGTGAAGGGAGAATCCAGGGCAACACTGAAGACAGTCAGGCGACGCCCCTCCTGAATAGGTTGTTCGTCTTTAACTTATTAAGCTGTTGTTTCGAAAGAAGAACATAAATCTTTTTAAATCCCACATGCGTTAGAATATAGGACATTAGAGAAAGCAAGACATTAATCAGGGAAATTAATTTGTCTTCAGCAGCAGGATAGCCCCACGCGGATGGCCACTAAGAGGGTGAGTTTCAGCCTTCAGAGCTGATATACACAGGAAACCACAGGAGTGGAGTGGATTGGGCGGGACTGTGACCCGCAAGGTTGGTGGTTCTAATCCCGGTGTAGCCACAATAACGGCACAGCTGTTGGGCCCTTGAGCAAGGCCCTTAACCCCGCATTGCTCCAGGGGAGGACTGTCTCTTGCTTAGTCTAATCAACTCTATGTCCCTCTGGATAAGAGAGTCTGCCAAATGCCATTAATGCAATGTAATGTGGATGTCGGGTTCAGATACAGCCCAACGTGTCTGTGTTTGGACCCAGATGGATGAAATGGCACATGAAAGAAAGACTGAAATCGCTTCATTCCAGTGCACTTCTCCATGGAAACAAACAGACAAATACAGATGTGACGGCACCCGCGTTTCCAGTGGAAAAACAACGGTGTGCGTAGAAACGACAGCAGCGCACACACACACATCGCCAGCCCCTACCCCTACCCCTACCCCGGCTCCGGGTGGTGATGTCACCGCATGTGGGACGTGTTCACCTGTGTGCCGAGCCGTGATTGGCCCAGGGCAGGGCCGGCGGGGCCGAGCTGCCCGTCAACAGCCGCGCTCATTTGCATATGCAGATGAGGCCGGCCCGTCTCCAGCCCGGGTCCTGATGAGCGCGGGCCTGCGGGTCTGATCAGCGCCTGATTGATCTGCGCCCCGTGAGGAGATGTGCGGGGCGGATCGGCGCCATGAATCAAGACGATCTATCCCTCTCCACCCCGCCATCGCAAATAAGCGTCTGATTACGAGTGATTATCGGCCCTGCGTGAGGACACTCCGCTCCTTCCGAGGCGGGGGCGGGGCGGGGGGCGGGAGGGGGTGCGTGAACGCTGCATTTCTTCTGCTGAAACACGGAGCCAACGTCAGCAGGGAACCGCTCAGCGAACACCGGGATGGAGGGAGGCGGTATGTAAAAAGACAAGTAAAATGGTAAAAGGAAAATGTGCAAAATGACACTTTAAAATGGCGAGGTCAGGCGGACCTGGTAATGAGGCGCTGAAACTAACGGGACGGTACTCCAGTAAGTCAGGAGCTCTGAGCATCTGCTTCCTGCGTTTTCTGCAGACAGAAGGACGCGCTGAATCACCCCGGCCTCCTGAGGTGCCTGTGAGAGGGAGGGGGGGTGGTGGTGGGGGGGGGGGCTGTAATTGGGAGACATTTTCTTTTTAATGGACACTGAAAGCTTCAGCGGTTATGAGGCGCATATGTAAAATCCTCTGAAACGAACCACGGAGTCAGCGAATCAGGCGCGGGGGTGAAGACAGGTGCAGACAGAGGGGCTAGCCTACAGGGGCTTGCAGAGTTTTCTCACAGGTGGGCATCACAACCCAGATCAGAAATACGTATTTTAATGAGCAGAAACGCGAACTGAACCCGACGTTTCGGCATCTCTCCTCCGTGTAAGTGAGACGTGGCCTCTGGCAGCTTTCTGAAGACGGCAGTTGGGAAGTATGAACCGATCTTCTTCACCGTGCCCCAGCCGCACCGCGGGGTTGTGGAGGTGACGTTCTCTGCGCTGTCTCTGTCATCGTTCGGGAGGAACTGTAATGTCCTCCGACTGGAGTGTGTGGATGTTTATCGCTCCCCAGGGGGCCAGACCCGCTCCTCTCTCAGCTCCTCTCTCAGCTCCTCTCTCAGCTCCCAGAGCCTCCAGAGGGGGCGGGCCCCTGGGCCTCCTGCATCCGCAGACTGACAGCTGGGCTCCGCCCACCATTAAGCCGTTGCCGTGACAGCCCTTCTGCGACCCGACGCTATTTCGGGACGTGGAAGTGATGCGCGAACTGTGGGCCTCTCAAAGCCAATAATAGCAGTTTGTGCAAAGCTTCAATTAGTTCATTAGCACTGGCAGCCTCAGCCAGCCTCCGTGCCACACAGCACGGGTTAATCTCAGGATTTAAGTTCCGTTTCAGAATGCTAACCTATTTTCATGAAATGCGAAGTTATCATGAAGATAACCGTACTTATTTAAGTGCTGCAGACTCTACTGAACCTGGTCTGGCCCTGCAAGTCTGTGTGTGCATGGTGTTTGTATTGCAGTGGATGAGTGCAGATATTTCATTCAGTCAGAAAGGGAGAGGAGAATACTTAATGCTGACTGAGTATTAACAATAATAATAATCTGTTATATAGCTGACGCTTTTATCCAAAGTGACTTACAGTTGATTAGACTAAGCAGGAAACAATCCTCCCCTGGAACAATTAGATGTTAAGACTATCATGGCTATACCGGGGCTTGAACCACCAGTCTTCTGGGTCAAAGTCATAAACCTGAACCACTCCACTACCGGCTGCCCCAGAGCCACACCCCTCTCCGAACATTGTGCTTCTGGAGCGCCTTTTCTACTTTTTCCTCCTAGTTTAGAATTCCTGAAAATTTTCAGCGGCACTCACGGATCCGTCCTCCGCCATCGATGTGGAAGAGCGCAGACACACACGTGTGCCCCCCCGACACGCGTGTGCTCTCCCGACACGCGTGTGCTCTCCCGACACGCGTGTGCTCTCCCGAAACGCGTGTGCTCTCCCGACACGCGTGTGCTCCCCCGACACGCGTGTGCTCTCCCGACATGCGTGTGCTCCCAGTCTAAACCCGTGATGTGTCCTCACACCTCCATTCACACGTCTGACAGAACGCAGCGCCCACACCGCACGAGCGGCAGCCAGCCTGTTAGCGCCAAATCAACTAGCGGGGGTCGCTAGTGAGTGATGAGAAGCTGTCAGGCTGACTGAAGCCCCCCCCCCTCCCTGAGCGAGGAGCACAGCAGAGCTGTCCGTCATAGAGCCCATCCACACACTGGAACAGAGCCTTAACAGATACCAGACCATGGGGCCCATCCACACACTGGAACAGAGCCTTAACAGATACCAGACCATGGGGCCCATCCACACACTGGAACAGAGCCTTAACAGATACCAGACCATGGGGCCCATCCACACACTGGAACAGAGCTTTAACAGATACCAGACCATGGGGCCCATCCACACACTGGAACAGAGCCTTAACAGATACCAGACCATGGGGCCCATCCACACACTGGAACAGAGCCTTAACAGATACCAGACCATGGGGCCCATCCACACACTGGAACATTGCCTTAACAGGATGAGCTACATATGCATACAAATTCCACACCCTTTCTGTAGCAGGCACACTGGTTCCGTTCACAGTTATTGCACGTCTTGCACTCTGAGCTCCTGTAAACCCCTGTAAGACAGAACCAGCCCTCACGATGCTGGTGGTTGGTCTGTCAGCCTGACGTACAGATGTCAGTACTCTTCCCGATGATAGATACGGCATCGCTCTCTCCTCTGAGACGCACCTGGACAGGGCTCTGCTCAGGAATTCTGCACAGGAAGCCTCTACCCTCCACATCCTGTTCCTTCATAGAGTCACGCCAGTCAATAATTTAGGCATACTCAGAGCAGAAGCTGTTCCGTAGTTTGATATCAGAAGTGGTTTTATAACCATAATTGTGTGAAATGAGAAGGCACCGGGGCCAGAGGATCACCTGCTTTGTTTACAGCATTAGAGCGTTCAGACCATTTGCGTGTCATGAAAAAGCTCTCCAAGTGCAGGAAATACATATCTGGATTATAATCCTTTTCTAGTTCTGTTTCTTTCTTGTAAAAAAAAAAAAAACATTTTTTTTTTAATACGAAATTGTACAATTCATGTCGCATACAACAGCCTAGTGGACAACCGATGATGATGGTAATAAAAATAATAATTATTTATTATTATTATTATTGTTGTTATTATTATTTATTATTATTATATCATCATTATTATCACTGAAAATAAATATCCCGAATGATCAATGTATTCTTATCCAAACTGTCAAAAGTTAATTTTAGAGCATAGGTATTTTGTAGACTAGGTCTAATAAGCAACTAAATACACACATCAGTGACGTTTTAATCCGGCAGGTAAAGACTGGTCATCAAGTACACATTCAGAAAAGCGTGTCGCGACAATAACTAACGGCTAAACACGCTAATGCTTATTATTTATTTGAATATTAGACATTACGACAGCGAATAAAAAATGAGCTAGTTCGATTCCGAATTAATGCCAAAGTACTCTATCCAGGCTATAGGTCCGCAATAGCACCTAGCTTTGAACATGTACGGGAAAAGCATGTACCGGAGAGTGCTGCCCGTTCCGTGGGTCTTGGGTTTCGTTGAATGTTTCACGTTTTGAATGTTACAACTGTAAAAGGCAGATGTTGAAGTCGCCCGAAGTAGCACACCATACTCGGCATAACATTATGCTGTTCACAAGTTTTTAACACTGGTATATATTGCAGATCAGAGGTGACTACTAATTGTCTCAAAACATAAATAGAAATGCAAAATGAAAATAAAAATTGTCACACTTTGTGCTACGGTGTCATTGAGTAATTAAAAACACATTTTTTAATTAGGCCCACACAAACAAATTTGAATGTAAATTAAAATGTAAGGTGTTTCGTAATATATAATAAACAACACCAATATAATAAACAACACCATTATATATAGATAAGCCAAACATTTTATAAAAGGAAAAGACACTGGACGATTAAATGCAATCTGCTACGAATACATAACGAATAAGAAGTAGAGAAACGATGAATGAAATGAATGGAAATATAAAAAGCATTAGAGTACTCACCAAGACTTGCGCTGCTGAGAGCCGTCAGATCGGTGGAGCTGCCAAGACGCTCGCTCTTCAACAGCTGTCGGTCGGCTGCTGTGCGGCGCGAAGACCCGCTCCTCGCGTGGAGCAAACCACTCCGCCATCACGGGGGAAGATCCGATCCACCAGAACAACTATCACGTTCTTACGCTCGTTTCATGATACGCACTATGTGGTTTTATTTCCTTGATTGCCTCAATGCACTTTCTCGACGGGCAATTAATTTACTGGAATAATTTGATCAATTTTCAGTCTCACCAGAGCGATCTATATGCTCCGTTGGCATCAGTGCAATATTTTCTTAAGACGTCCTTTTCTGGCGTTATTAAATTTACACTAGTGCTAGGAATGAGAAACCTGTTGGGGAAGGGATGGAAAGCTCTATTTACGCTTGTTTGATTGACACTGCGTGAGACTGCGAGCGTTCTCTATACCACTTAATGTCGGACACTATTGTACTTGCAGCCACCGGCCCGTATTTGTAGCACCACTGTAATCTACAGATGTCAACACTGGGGCTTGAACCGCCAACCTTCCGGGTCCCAGTACCGTAGCCTCAGCCTCAAACAGACAGGGGCATAACAGGTGTTTCTCATAAATATAAACATTTTGTGTCAAGAGTGAGTATTTTTGAGAATGATGGGGTGTAAAATCAGTCTTCATTGCTACAGTGGCTGAAGATCTTTCCTTCGTACGTAGAGAGCTCTCCCAGGAAACACACAAGAGTCTCTTGACCTTCTGCCATAATAATAATAGCCACAATAATGATAACAATAAGTCATTGTATTTATATAGCCCTTTTCCCAAAGCCCTTTACAGTGATGAGGAGGAAAACTCTGACGTGGGTGAAGGTTTTTGTTTAAGCCCAGCAGTACAGCACCTGATTACAGGCTGTAATTATCATGGTCTTGATTTAGGCCCATAATTAGTTCAATCAGATGGCTTAGCGCTGGGCTTAAACCGAAACCCTCACCCACAGTTTAGGGTACGGTTGGAGACCCCTGATGTGCAGGAGAACATTAGTGTTACGTGAGCAAGAGGACCAAACTTGATAAATAACATTCCCAGACAAACTAGCGCTACAATCCGTCACCAGAATTCCATACCTCCACCTGGGATGTGAGTATGGGACATTCATTCTCCGTGGCACGCATTGTCATTTCTAACATAAGGTGACTCCCACAGGGCCCATCCCTCAGTAGGCATAACAGTGTCTAATCAAGAACAATAACACCTTGTTTCAGTGGTTCTGAATGTCGCTGCTCAAAACGCCGCATAAGTGAGCAGCCCTGGGGCTGATTTTGCGAAGCCCTAGTTCCTGACAATGAACCAGACGGATAACTCTTGTCACCGGGGACAGAATTGACGAGCGCCAGCAGCTATGTGACATAAACCCTGACTTCACAACAGAGCAGCTTCTCCGTCACCGACTAATCATCTCATCCAGGTTGTCAGATAAATCCTCACGGCAGACTCTCTCCCGCCATTAATTCTGAACGCACGCTCTCTGTGGTGTCACATGATCCCGTCATTCCTGCGCTGCTTTGAAAATGTAATAACAAGCTCTGTCTACATATATTATCTCTGACATACTCGTTTTGATCAAGCGCTGCGAATATTCTCTCTCCTCTACCCTCTCTCTCTCTCTCTCCACTGCAGACGATGCCTTTACATTTCTCAAACAGTTGCAGACTGTCACGGAGAACACTGCTGTATAAACAGGCTGTCGCGTCGTTAAGGAGACTGATCTGTTTCTCCAGCACGGTTCTCCTCGCGCGCCTCCCGCTCGTTCCGTATGAACAGGTGCTCGTGTCTTGATGATGACGCACGGCTTCTATACGTCGTTGTTTTTGACGATGCCCAACGTAATTCTCTTCACAGAGAATCTATCTGATCGTTATCTTCAAGCGCCCAGACTGTAACGCAGAATCCAGAGATCTGCAGGTACGAGTCACAGGTGAGCTGATAACACTGCCAGTCCAAAGCTGGTTTGATCCAGTGCAGGTACATGTGAGATTCCTTTGAGGGTTTCTTTAAGGTGGAACTTCAAAGGATTTCAGTCGTTTCACTCATCCACTAAACACTTGTCACATTGCCAAGAGGCACAGTGTAATAACTTATTTTTAGAATTCAAACTAAATGCTGCCGGGGTTCAGGAGTATTAATGTTCAGCAAAGTCAACTTTAAGCCTTTGTAGAAAAGTTTTTTAGGAGGGGGGGGCGGTGGATCGGGGTTGATGGTTGGATTGAAAATTCCAATTTACACAAAACACCGGCCGTCAGAAACGGAAAAAGAACAGTATCACACAGACAAATGGCGCCATCACCTGGATATGTCGTGGTATTACACTTTGTGAACTGGTACTGTTTTACAATGCACATTCAGAAGTGATGTACAGCTTTTTTTAAATTGTATTTACCCCGTGCAATGGAATGGAAAATAAGCATCAAATGAATCTATATTTAAAAATGGTAAATTTATGTGGCATATTTTGCTGACAGTTTCACTAGCAGTACAAGCAGCTAAATCCCATTGACTGCCACTGCATAGGAATGCTGACCATTTTCAGCATGACAGTTAGACAGACACAATCTCACTGAGAACAATATTTTTCTGAATACCTGTGTGCTGTTTAACTATTCATGCAATATAAATGACTTGTACCCAGCTCCTGCCAAATGGCTGGAGCTAAGCAGGTGTGGGCTTGGTTAGTAATGGCTGAAGCTAAGCAGGTGTGGGCTTGGTTAGTAATGGCTGAAGATAAGCAGGTGTGGGCTTGGTTAGTAATGGCTGAAGCTAAGCAGGTGTGGGCTTGGTTAGTAATGGCTGAAGCTAAGCAGGTGTGGGCGTGGTTAATATTTGGATGGGAGACCTCCTGGGAAAACTAAGTTTCTGCTGGAGGTGGTGTTAGGGGGTGATCTTCTCTCTGGTCAAATCATCCCTCTGGTCAAATGATGGGGGCACTGTGCTATAGGACACCCACACACACACACACACACCCACACACACACTAGCTGCCCCCCTAGTGACACAAGCCGAAGGGAATACATGAGCAAATTTTTTTTTCCTTTTATTTTTTATTTTTTCATCAATCTCTGTTGCTGTGTTTCTCCAGACTCAGTTGGGCCTGCTAGGTATATAAAAATACAAATGCATCAGTTATTTAGTTTGTTGTTAAATAACTGTTATGTAATGTGTTATTTGACGGCCTGTTTTAAGACATTGTGCTGATGTCAGTCGCCCTGCTCAGTGACAGAGTGTGCGTGTTCCGGTAGCATCCGCCGGGGGAACAGGTGTTCACGCAGGTGTGCTCTGCCTGGCCTTCAGAAGCCTGGCGGGCCTGTCCCACACTGGGGCGGAGGCCAAGGGGCCCGCGCAGGAGGTGAGTCTCCGTTTCATCTCTCAGCATATCAGCTACGAGTCCTCTGAGGCTCAGAATGTTTAAATATTTTAACATATTCACAGTTATAAGTACCCCCCGGCAGAGGTTTACTCCATGAGCAGCTGCTTCGTAACTGCTTCATCAGTGTATTAGTGTTGTTGCTTTTGTTATGTTTATGATTTTATGACGGCTACATATCTGAGTCTCTCTCAGGTTTCAGGTCTTGTTTCTGTGGCTGATAATACAGAGCAGCAGAGTTTTACTTTAATATCAGCGCTCTCTGTCCTGTGTGTGCATGTGACCCTGGGCGACTGTGTCCCTGGGCGACTGTCTCCCTTGATGGCTGTCTCCCTTGGCAACGGTCTCCCTGGGTGATTGTGACTGTTCATTGTTTGCTGTACAGATTGAGGTGGTGGGCAGGTCTGATGAGATGGGTGAGATGTCCACCAGGCTGGGGAAACTCTCCGATTACTTTCCCAAGCCGTACCCCAACAGCAAAGCTGCCCGCCGGGCCAATAACGGAGCCTTGCCCCCTGACCTCAGCTACATCATCAATGCCAGGTCCCGCCCACATTAGCCCAGGGACTGCCTGTGCTACACAGTGAGCCCCATGTGCTATAATGAGAATGTTTATTCAGGTGTAAGCCTGGCAATAATCAAGGCAGTAAGGCTGTCTGGGGCTAGCAGCTGTGTTATGTGGTCTCAGTAACTCTGGCTCCCCCTGCAGACACAGAGGAGCGGACTATGTGTTCTCCCTGCTGACGGGGTACTGTGACCCCCCCCCCCCCCCCCCATGGGCGTGGCTGTGAGGGAGGGGCCCCACACATGGGCGTGGCTGTGAGGGAGGGGCCCCACACATGGGCGTGGCTGTGAGGGAGGGGCTCCACTGCAACCCCAGCCCCACCCATGTGCAGCGGGGTGCTGGAGCTCGATGATGGTCAGTTATCTCCTTTATCCCTCACCCGATTCTGTTTGCTTTTATTTTCTGTCTAATGTTCAAAGGCCCACTCCCTTCAGTATTCTCTTCCTGGTTTTAGTATCTTAAACGCCCACAAAACGTTCACAAAGAGGGACAGGATTCGAGGAGAAAAATAACTGGTAATAACTAGCAATTAACTGACTAATTTAGAAGATCAACGGGTTTCTCAAATTGTGCCTGAAGGTCTGTGGCTCGGTCTCAGAGGCAGGGTTTGTTCCCACACCCTGGGTGTGTCGAAGTGTCCTAGAGCAAGACACTCATCCCCCAATTTCTCCTGATGCATGGCAGCCAATCGCCGTTGGTGTGAGTGTGTGTGTGAGTGTGTGTGTGTGTGTGTGGGGGTGAATGGGTGAATGAGAGGCAGACATTGGAAAGTGCTTTGGATAAAAGCTCTATATAAATGCAGTCCATTTACCATGGAGGTGTTTACCTGAACTCACCTGTCTGAAAAACTGCAGGATGAAAAAGATGTTCTCCTCACCCCCTCTGAGGTTTCTGACTGCAGATGATCTCACAGTGATCAGGGAGGAGCACTGTTCAACACAGGAGGCTCAGTCACTACAATGCAACTTAAGGTTTTATTTTACCTGGGATGTCCAAGGAAAATTAGTCTCTGGAAATAACATCCCAGGAAATAATGATTAATTTTTCAGGTACAAAAAATGACACTCGTTTTGGCAGGAAACAGTCCATAAACAGTCCCACTGTAGTTCTTCAGCAATGAGGAAGGGTTGAGGTGTGCTTTTTGTGCTTTTGCTGCTGGTATGTCTCTCTATTCAGAGATTGCTTTGGCCAGCCACACACAGAGAATGCCTTTATCTGTTAAATTAACTAAATTGTTTTGCAGTGGAATTTCCGCGGTTGCAGTTGGCTACAGTTGCACACCGGGGACCGGGGTTCGATTCTCGGTCCTGCCAAAAGCCAAGTTTGGCCGGCTCACGTGGAGCAGCAATAATTGGCTCGCTGCTCCAGAGGGAGGGACTTGGCAGGGTTAGTAGATCGCCGCACGAAACAAGCACCTCGGGCGCCTCGGAATCACGGTTACAGCTTGGGAGGCGAGACGGCTTGAAGAAGGCGTGTCGCTCTCCCGTTGGCCGCTGAGGGACGGGGTGTGGCGGTGTATCTAATACTAGCTCTAATTGAATCAGACGGGGTCCAATTGGCTACCAAATTGGGAGAAAAAGGGGAAGAAATCGGATTAAAAAATTATTTAAAAAAACTTGGGTAAAAATCACTAATTTCTTCAATCTTAGCACAGCAGTAGCTGGGAACATAACTTTCTCAGTAATCTTGAAACCACTTTTTCACCACTCTTAACGGACCTGGTTAGAGCACGAACCTGCCCGCTCTGTTTCTGCAGCGTGTAACCTGCTGCTCTGTTTCTGCAGCGTGTAACCTGCTGCTCTGTTTCTGCAGCCTGTAACCTGCCCACCCTGTTTCTGCAGCCTGTAACCTGCTGCTCTGTTTCTGCAGCGTGTAACCTGCTGCTCTGTTTCTGCAGCCTGTAACCTGCTGCTCTGTTTCTGCAGCCTGTAACCTGCCCGCTCTGTTTCTGCAGCCTGTAACCTGCCCACCCTGTTTCTGCAGCGTGTAACCTGCCCACCCTGTTTCTGCAGCCTGTAACCTGGCTGTCCTGTTTCTGCAGCCTGTAGCCTGGTCAATTTGTTTCTGCAGTGGTGTGCATCCTGCAGTGTGGCCGTGGTTCTGTTCATGAAGGTGTCTGTGGACAGTGGTCACTCACACATCCACACGGGTCGCTGAAGAGTGCAGGTGCTCAGGGCCTCTTCTTCATTGCCAAAACATTTCTTTAGTCCAACTGTCAAGGTTTTCCTTGTCCTACCAGGCCCTTTGCTGTTACTCAGCGGACCAGTTCTTGTTTGTTTTGGTTTGGGTAAGGTTTGGCCTCTGTCTCTGTCTTTTCTTATTCCCTCACCTCATAATGGCTTCCTTGACATTCATTTGCACAAGTGTGGTTCTCGTGCTGACAAACCCCAAAAAGATGAAAAAAATCCATTTGTCCCAAACATTAATGTGCCCTGAAATGGGGGGAGGGGTGTATAAATTACATATCATTACAAATCCCAAATGTAATTGCAAATAACAGTATTATGAAAATGCAGCAAAACATTTCAGCTTCCCATTTGCACCCTTGTTGTATTTTGTAAGTTTGAAAATATTTAGCGCATATAAAAATGTATACAAATCAAGGATTCATTTTCTTTATGTTAGTGTATTTTGATGTCTCTTTCAAAGTTAGGAACACTTACATTTACTCCAGATTTGTTCTTATCTAAAAACATGGAACCTGAAGTGATGAACTAACTTCACTGCACACTGGAATGAATAACGATGAAAAGATTTCGCTGTGATTCTGATGCTCCTCCTAGTAACAGTCACCATGGCAATTGCTGACGTCACTACAGTGGTTACCATGGTTATGATGTCGTAATGACCCCTAAAAAACTGGGTGTGAGACCCCGGAGAGCGCTCACTGTAGTCGGGCGGCGGGGGGAGGGGCGGGGTTTAGAGGAAGCGGAAGTGTCAGTGTAAGCGGAAGTGGTACTGCCCTGAACATCCCAAGCAACGAGACGGAGGACGGAGAGAGACTCCAATTGCATCGTCCACTCATAAAAGCAGGAATTAAAGTACATTATTAATGTGAGTTCCTTAGATCAGGGTTGATTGTGCTCCGTCTTATCAGACGGCCGGGGGGGTATTGGCGGCTCACCTTGACACAATAGTGGGTGTGATCACAGTTAGTGGTCGCTAGCCACCAAGCTAACGGTTTTGGGAGGGAGCTAGAAATTAGCTTGCTAGCACGGGCCTTGGGTGGGAATAGCGATCACAGGAGGGCAAAAAACAAAATGCCTATGGGTAAGGCTTCCTAAACAACCGCGAACGGGTCTAAAATGGTTTCTACCGTAATATTGTCGGAGACAAAGGAGGTATGGCGTAGTTATCCCCCGACGGGCTTGGCTACTTTTTTTGAAGGAAAGGCCGGGCCATTGCGGGTCGTGTTAGCTAAACGTGACGAACAACATTACGTTAATGCAGCAGTGGACATCACAGCCCAGCGCACTCAGCCGCAGAGCAGCGCCCCTGGGCGCGGAAGCCGGGTGGCGAGCCCGGCACCTGATATTTACATATTTTCCATGTAATTGCATGTAGTTCAAGCTGTAAATCATAGGTAGCCTAGGGCGTGTAATTTTGGCGTCGCAGTTGCTTGCGGTTAGCAAGCACGCGTAAGGATTCAGGTGGAGGGGCCGGATTTTAACTAGCGCTGACTGATGCCGAAAATTAGGTTTCTTCTCCGCTATCTAGCTCATGAGCGGCATTATGTGACGGGTATTGGCTAACTAGCATAATAGCTAGCGTATGTGTTCGTGTAAGCTAAGTTAGCTAATAATGTGCATTGTAACCAATGCGTTCGTGCTAACGTAGCTCGTATCTGCTAAGTTATCGCGCAATGCAATGTCTTAAATTACCTGGTGGGTGGTTAATCGATTGCGTCGTTTTGACAGACCTGCTTTTCCAGCGGGTAAACGTTAGCTTGATAACATAAAGGCTATTTTTATACACTCATTACAGATAAAAATGGCTGACGTACATTCATTCTGGGCGAATGGGGTATATTTAATTGATCGCTGGTAGACGTTATTTAGGTGCAGCCATCGATTGCAGCTGCGAACATTAACGCCATGCGCTCTTGCTTTTTTTTTTTTTTTTTTTTTTTTTTTTTCTTCTCAAGCAATCTCGCATAACGGGTTAGCTAAACTTGCTGTGGTCCGGGTATTAAGTTGTTGCCTCACGACTGGTCACACCTAGCTAGTACAGAAAGTGGTGGGTGTTCCGGGTGATGTCCGGTATTCTCGAGTGGAGTGCAGACTGTATCCGGGGGGAGCTCTGACCCCAAAAGCAAGCAAATCTCCCAGCGCTAAAGATAGCGAGGTTCAGTGTGAAAATGTCTTATGACCATTGCGCCCTTAACCATAGCGCGCACACACACACACGCGTTTGATTTACGTGTTGGAGTAGATGTTGTTCTTTGCTTATCTATCGGAAGGGAAAAGAGCCAGATGACGCGATCGAACCGTTATTTTTTTGTTGCATCTCAAACCTGTAAAAAAAAATTAAGAGGTATGTGTGATGGTGATCACCTTACAGCATTGTCGGAAGAAAGCAAAAGAGCCGCGAATAACGTGATTTTCCGAGCCTTATGTAACCATTTTGAGAGCAAACAAGTATAGCTTATATTTAAGTCTCGGTTGTGTGCATAATTATAATACTTGAAAAATCAATCGCGTTTTCGAGGTGAGTGGGTTGCCATGACTCCCAGGAGACGGGCTCTTCCCCTGGCACGTGTCGCTTCTGCGGGCTCCAGCAAATTGTCCATATTTCCGCAGTGCGCTGGACGCATTTAATCAGCCTGATGATCAAGATAGCACAGAAGACTCTTGAATTACGGTTAATTTGTCATCCTTTGAACTTCTGTGGCAAATGAGCGCATCTACAATTTGTCAGATATGTAAGGCTACATCTTGAACATGTTTAAGAGCTTTTAAAATGCGATGAGGTTGTACTACTTTGCGGAAATATATTTAATTCAAATTCATATATTTCTATACATGTTTGTACGACAAATTGAATCTTTTGAGTACAAAAAATGTCAATTGAAAATATAGCCGAGTGAGTGCTGTTTACACTGCGTTTAGGGTGCGTCACCCCTTGATGAGTTCGTCAAAACCTTTAAATCCTAAAGAAGCGTTTGCAGTGTTGCCCTTTCAAGGTTGCACTCCAGACAAATGACATTTAGTTTCATACGTTTATGCAAGAGCAATGGGCTTAGTAATTAGTCCGGGCGGTGCCAGTTTGCAGTGCCGTTGCCGTCTCGGATCTGATGTGCTGACGGCCTTGTGGGTGTGTGCGGATAACCTTTAGTCTGGGTGTTCATATAAAATGAGCGGTGTGGTGAAATATTGCAGTGTTTCCTGCGGCGACTTGAGCACACTGGGGAATGTGAGCCGTGCAGTGCTGCACCTCGAAGGACCTGCAGGCACTTCCTGTATCCTGAGAGAGTGAACGAGGAAGTGTATTCCTTCAGACGAGGAACGGGCTTCAGAGCAGTGGTCTGTACAGCTGAACGGGCTTCAGAGCAGTGGTCTGTACAGCTGAACGGGCTTCAGAACAGTGGTCTGTACAGCTGAACGGGCTTCAGAGCAGTGGTATGTACAGCTGAACAGGCTTCAGAGCTTCAGAGCAGCAGTATGTACAGCTGAACAGGCTTCAGAGCTTCAGAGCAGCAGTATGTACAGCTGAACAGGCTTCAGAGCAGTGGCATGTACAGCTGAACAGGCTTCAGAGCAGTGGCATGTACGGCTGAATGGGCTTCAGAGCTTCAGAGCAGCAGTATGTGCAGCTGAACAGGCTTCAGAGCAGTGGCATGTACAGCTGAACGGGCTTCAGAGCAGTGGCATGTACAGCTGAACGGGCTTCAGAGCAGTGGCATGTACAGCTGAATGGGCTTCAGAGCAGTGGCATGTACAGCTGAACGGGCTTCAGAGCAGTGGCATGTACAGCTGAATGGGCTTCAGAGCAGTGGCATGTACAGCTGAACGGGCTTCAGAGCAGTGGCATGTACAGCTGAACGGGCTTCAGAGCAGTGGCATGTACAGCTGAATGGGCTTCAGAGCAGTGGCATGTACAGCTGAACGGGCTTCAGAGCAGTGGCATGTACAGCTGAATGGGCTTCAGAGCAGTGGCATGTACAGCTGAACGGGCTTCAGAGCAGTGGCATGTACAGCTGAACGGGCTTCAGAGCAGTGGCATGTACAGCTGAATGGGCTTCAGAGCAGTGGCATGTACAGCTGAACGGGCTTCAGAGCAGTGGCATGTACAGCTGAACGGGCTTCAGAGCAGTGGCATGTACAGCTGAATGGGCTTCAGAGCAGTGGCATGTACAGCTGAACGGGCTTCAGAGCAGTGGTACGTGAGCCAGGTGTGTTCTTACCACTTCTGGGGTCACTTGCTCCTGAGCCCCCTGTGAAAGAGCAGGTTTGTGTGAAAGAGCGGGTTTGTGTGAAAGAGCGGGTTTGTGTGAAAGAGCGGGTTTGTGTGAAAGAGCGGGTTTGTGTGAAAGAGCAGGTTTGTGTGAAAGAGCAGGTTTGTGTGAAAGAGCAGGTTTGTGTGAAAGAGCAGGTTTGTGTGAAAGAGCAGGTTTGTGTCAGTCCCACGGAGTTCATTCACAGTGCAGCGGCGGACACCGTTTCTGTTGTTTCGGCACTTCGGATTTGAAATACGATGAATATTCGGTTTTAGCTTTAATTTGAGTGTATTTAAATGAATATCGGGTGGTCCGTGTAGCTATTGCAGCCTTTTCTATAGTCCCTTCATTTTAGGGGATCAAAAGTAATGGGACAGCTGGCTGCTCTGCTGTGTGTCTGTGCCTCCCTCATTGTATCGTGCACAAGAAAGCTAACACGTCCAGACTTGATTGTTAGTGGAATTTGTATGTGGACTGTAGCTGCTGCCTCAACATGCTGTCACAAGGCTGAACAATCAGAATACATGGAACCCAGACAAAGCCAAAACCTTGGATTTTGTCAAAATCAACCATTTGGTACCTTGAAGCAAGAACGCACCAAGTGAGCTCGGCAACGGCAGACGACCTGGCAGACCACGGAAGCGCCAGGCTGAAGAACCAAGTTTCCGTTGTGAAGAGAAACCCTGTTTCAACTGTCAAACGGAAGAACACTCCCCAGAACGCTCACTCCTGCGACGAGAAGACCACATCAGCATGTCCTCAGAGAGTTCACAAGATGCAAATCGGTAAGCCTCAGGAACAGAACGTCCAGATTAGAGTTTGCTACGAAGTACGTTCAAGAAATCATTGATTGTGATGGGATGGGGTTTAACCTGCACCAAGGTGATGGAAAGGGGGGAATTCGAGAGAAAGGATCTAAAGCCCCCCCCCCCCCCCCCCCCCCAGCTGTGGAGGTTGTGTTATGACTTAGGCATGTGTGGCTGCCACTGGAACTGGCTCACTTGTGTTCACTGATGATGTGACACTGGAACTGGCTCACTTGTGTTCACTGATGATGTGACACTGGAACTGGCTCACTTGTGTTCACTGATGATGTGACACTGGAACTGGCTCACTTGTGTTCACTGATGATGTGACACTGGAACTGGCTCACTTGTGTTCACTGATGATGTGACAGCTGACAGTGGCAGCAGGATGAATTCTGAAGTGTACAGAAATATCTGCTCAGATCCAAGCTAAGGCCTCAAAACTCATTGGATGGCGTTTCACCTTGCAGCAGGACAATGACCTTAAACACACTGCTCAAGCAACCAATAATTTTTTATTATTTTAATTTTTTTTCCCCCCAACGCTAAAACGTGGAATGTTCCTGGCTGGCCATGTCAATCACCCATCCTGAATCCAAATGAACATTCGTTTCACTTGCTGAAGACAAGACTGAAGGCAAAATTCCCCAGAAGAAAGCAAGCTATGAAGATGGCTGCAGTCCAGGCCTGGCAGAGAATCACCAGGGAAGATGCCCGGCATCTGATTATATCTGGTGGCTTCAGGCAGTCGTCGAATGCAAAGGATTAACAACGAAGTACTAAATGGCAACTATTTTGGCGTGTTAATTTGTCCAATTATGAATGTGCTTCTGGGAGTTGGGGTCATTGTGGTGTATTAGGACTCCTTATTGGATGCAACGCTATCACGTGATTGTGTGCGTAACGATTTTTGCATAAGTGTTCGCATTCATATTCTTGGTGGTACTTGCCTGTCGGCTAAGGAAGTTATTACTGCAAGCTGTGTTCCTAGCTAGCGCAAGTAACAAAACCAAAGAAAGCAAGGGCAGTGTTAAAATGCTAACGGGCACATTCAGGCTACCTCTAGCTACCTAACTGGCAAACATTAGCAAAAGCGCATGTATATAGCACATAACAGTTGTCCACCTAGCTAGCGAGTGCTGCCTCATGTGTAGCATAATTTACAAATGCATGCTATGTCCTAACTTCTTCAATAGGTTTGTAGAGTGTATCCACCGAGCTAGCTAATGCTAGTGCCTACTGCAGTTGACAACTTATTGCTATAAACACTGCAATAGGTTTAAGTGTGGCTAAACAGCGAGATGCTAAATTGTGTCAGTCAGGTGACAGAACTATGGTCTACTGTAGGAAGGACTTGTTGGCAGATTGAACATCCACTCAGTCTCCAGGCTTCCATTAGTGTCTGTGGCATTCAGCACGAGTGGGTGGTGAGTTTTTAAAAAAATATATATGTATGGAATGTTTTAAGTCGGTGTTCTAGAACTCCCGTTGTTTTGCCAGTAGCGATTGTTACATCAGCATTAGAATGTTCCGGTCAGAGCACTCTAATCTCATGTCCGTGACCTCACTCCTGCAAGGGCGCGAGGGCAGCCAGCAGAGAGTGCCTGAGAGGGGAGGTCAGAGGGATTGTGATTACAATAGTAATTTGACTTTTACATGAACATATTGTCGACTGTAAGTGTCCTTTAGTGCCATGTACGAACAATTTATGTTCCTTTAAAACTCACATTTCACTTTCATCGATAACCGTGACCCCCAACAGCACCGAAAACGGTAAAATTAGACTTGAGTGTTCCATTGTTTGCACTGACTGACTGGGGCAGCCTCAATGGCTCTTACTGGATGATGTTATGTTTGAAGTATGGAGTATGCATTTTGAAGTATGCAGTAGGGAAGTTTGAACTGCATTCTGACTGATAGCCAGGTCAGTATTTTCAATGGATACCATTTGATCGATCAAGTGTTCCTCGTGCTGTAGTATTATGTGTCTGCCACAAGGTGGTGACAAAGCCATCCATTATAATGTCGAGCCGGTGATAGAATGGCTCGCTCCATCTTAGTTTGACCTGCATTGAACATTAGCAGGTACTCTTAACAATACTGAGTCTGTCTGTTTCTGAACTGTAATAGTTAGCTGGCTCACTACCTAGCTATTTGAATGCTGTTTTACATGTAGCTCAGGTTAGCATATAACATGGACAATAAAATACATTTCAGTTACATTTCCACTATTCATGAGGAATTTTAATTGGATTACAACGACGTGCACACGCAAACTCCAGCATCATTTCAATCAGCGGAATTACACATTTAATTCATGTTGCACTTTTTTTCTGAACCTCGTGCAATTTTAGCTGCTACTTCCAATTGGTCGACTGTTAGCTTGACCTCATTGGTCCTTCCCACAATGTGGAGACTACTACTTGCTTGTTTGTAATGAGAATCTTATTGTTTTTGAATGGGGGGAAATGTGGTAAACTGGTGTTACAGTGGAGGAAGACCGATGTCCAGCATTATCTCCTGCAGTGTGCTCTGCGGTTGCTCTCAGCTGATTGAATAATGGTTCATCGTTGATAAGAACGCTGATGGATTAATTGGATTCTTAAACGGTAACGTGTCACTAGACCATTTCAGATTAGAGAGACTTTTCCTCTGTCGTCAGATAGATCCTCTGGACTGGAGGAAAGTTAACTTTTATCGGTCATGTCGTAGATTTCATTGTTATCAGTTGATTGTTATTGATTTCATCGGCATCGATGATAGTTTCATTTTAGTGTTGAACGGTTAAATTTCGATAAGTTACAGACCGATATAATGGATAACCTAACATTGGCGATTAGTATATTCATAGGTCATATAGTAGATGATTTTAAGCTTTATCGGCTTTATCAATCGTTTTAATGGCCGATTAATCGATTAAAATTTTACTGTTAAGCGGTTCAATTTCAACACACGATTTCAACGGTTAACCTAGCATCGGCGATTAGATTGTATATCGGCGGGAGAGACAAATCCCCCTCGACTGGAGGAAAGTTCATTTTCACAGGCCACGTAGCGTTGTAGGTTTTTAAGCTCGTCGGTTAGTCATTTTTCAAATGGATTTGATTGGCGATTGGTGGGTTGACTGCGGTGTGCGTCCGCAGTGAGAACATGGACAAGAGCGACCTGGTGCAGAAGGCCAAGCTGTCGGAGCAGGCGGAGCGCTACGACGACATGGCGGCCGCCATGAAGTCCGTGACGGAGCAGGGGCAGGAGCTGTCCAATGAGGAGCGGAACCTGCTGTCCGTGGCCTACAAGAACGTGGTGGGGGCGCGGCGCTCGTCCTGGAGGGTGATCTCCAGCATCGAGCAGAAGACCGAGGGCAACGAGAAGAAGCAGCAGATGTCCCGCGAGTACCGCGTGAAGATCGAGACCGAGCTGCAGGACATCTGCAACGACGTGCTGGTGAGGCCACACACACACACACACACACACACTCACTCATCTGCAACGACGTGCTGGTGAGGCCACACACACACACTCATCTGCAACGACGTGCTGGTGAGGGAGGCCACGCACACGCACGCACACACACACACACACACACTCATCTGCAACGACGTGCTGGTGAGGCCACGCACACACACTCATCTGCAACGACGTGCTGGTGAGGGAGGCCACACACACACACACACACACACACACACACTCATCTGCAACGATGTGCTGGTGAGGGAGGCCACGCACACACACACACACACACTCATCTGCAACGACGTGCTGGTGAGGGAGGCCGCACACACACACACACGCACACACACACAGACACGCACGCACACACTCTGCATCACTCATCTGCAACGACGTGCTGGTGAGGGAGGCCACACACACACACACACACACTCATCTGCAACGACGTGCTGGTGAGGGAGGCCACACGCACACACACACAGACACGCACGCACACACTCTGCATCACTCATCTGCAACGACGTGCTGGTGAGGGAGGCCGCACACACACACACACACACACACACGCGTATATGCTCTCACACACACGCACACACACACACACACACACACACACGCACAGACACGCACGCACACACACTCTGCATCACTCATCTGCAACGACGTGCTGGTGAGGGAGGCCGCACACACACACACACACACACACGCGTATATGCTCTCACACACACGCACACACGCACACGCACACACACACACACACACGCACACACACACACACACACACACACACACACACACACACACACGCGCGTATGTGCTCTCTCACACACACACACGCGTGCACACACCGACACAGACACTGGCACGCACACACGCACGGACACACACACGCACGGACACACACACACACACACACACACACACACATGCACAGGCACAGACTCAAGCTCATGACTGCTCGCAGTCTGTGACGCACAGACCTCCAGGTGCCGCTCTGCCAGGCCTGCACTGCGGCGGCCATCTTGGGGGCTGTTCTCTTCAGCAGATGGAACGCGTGCATCTGTGTAAAAGAAGCTCTGACTGATGTGAGGTGTGTTCTGTCCTCCTCCCACAGGGACTCCTGGACAAGTACCTGATCGCGAACGCCTCTCAGGCAGAGAGCAAGGTGTTCTACCTGAAGATGAAAGGGGATTACTTCAGGTACCTGTCTGAGGTGGCTGCAGGAGATCAGAAGAAGGGTGAGTCTGATCGCCTGTGACTGTGGCTCTGCCGCTTTCTTATTGGGCAGAGTGCAGCTGGGCGGGGTCAATGTGGGGCACTGCTGCATTCTGGGTCATTAATACCACCCACAAAAAGCTTTCAGACAAGAAGGGTTAAGAACCAGAAATAATTTTGCCAGTGACCGAAGCAGGCCTAATTATAATTGTTATATTTATTATATCATTACATATTTTAATATTCTCCCTGTTTTAACAGTAAAAAAAAACTCTAATATTTAAGAAAGCAAAAAACGTAAAAAAAAAAAAAAAAAAAAGTAAAAAAAAAAAAAAATGTATTAAGTAAAAGAGAAAAATGTATGGTTTTTGAATTACTTTATAAACTGTCAAAAAAAACCACTTGAAGAAATATTTTGTAATATGTGAAAAGACCACAATGGTCAACAGCTTAATGGGTAATGGTATGCAATACTTACTTCTGTTCTCACTTCTCATGAATGAAGAATAAAAATGGTGGTTAAAAACTTAAGAGCAAGTGTTAAAATGTTTTATTTAACCCCTCAGAGACGGTGGAGAACTCCCAGGTAGCGTACAGGGAGGCTTTCAGCATCAGCAAGCAGGAGATGCAGCCCACCCACCCCATCCGCCTGGGCCTGGCCCTCAACTTCTCCGTCTTCTACTACGAGATCCTCAACTCCCCTGAGCAGGCCTGCACCCTGGCCAAGGCGGTGAGCCCCGACCCCGGCTACACAACCTGCAGCTACACAACATGCTACACAACATGCAGCTACACAACCTGCTACACAACATGCAGCTACACAACCTGCTACACAACCTGCAGCTACACAACCTGCAGCTACACAACATGCTACACAACATGCAGCTACACAACATGCTACACAACCTGCAGCTACACAACATGCTACACAACATGCAGCTACACAACATGCTACACAACCTGCAGCTACACAACATGCTACACAACCTGCAGCTACACAACATGCTACACAACCTGCAGCTACACAACATGCAGCTACACAACATGCTACACAACATGCAGCTACACAACATGCCGCTACACAACATGCCGCTACACAACATGCCGCTACACAACATGCCGCTACACAACATGCAGCTACACAACATGCAGCTACACAACATGCTACACAACCTGCAGCTACACAACATGCAGCTACACAACATGCAGCTACACAACATGCTACAGAACATGCAGCTACACAGCTACACAACCTGCTACACAACCTGCAGCTACACAACATGCTACACAACCTGCAGCAACACAACATGCTACACAACCTGCTACACAACCTGCAGCAACACAACCCTCTCATATAGCCCACACTGCAGCTACACAACCTGCAGCTACTGCATGACAGCCGTTGTTTTTCACCTCTTTCCAGGCGTTTGATGAAGCCATCGCCGAACTCGACACCTTGAACGAGGATTCGTACAAAGACAGCACCCTGATCATGCAGCTACTAAGGGACAACCTCACCGTAAGTCTGAGCCTGTAGCCTAGTGACTAAGGTACATGACTGGTGCAGCCTGTAGCCTAGGGGCTAAGGTACATGACTGGGGCAGCCTGTAGCCTAGGGGCTAAGGTACATGTCTGGGGCAGCCTGTAGCCTAGTGGCTATGGTACATGACTGGTGCAGCCTGTAGCCTAGTGGCTATGGTACATGACTGGTGCAGCCTGTAGCCTAGGGGCTAAGGTACATGTCTGGGGCAGCCTGTAGCCTAGGGGCTAAGTTGCATGACTGGGACCCGGTGGTGAAGCCCCAGTGTAGCTACAGTAAAGTCAGTGCAGCTATTGGGCCCTTGAGCAAGGCCCTTAACCCCTCATTGCTCTGCGGGGGGGGGGTGGTATTGTCTCTTGCTTGCTAATCAACTGTAAGTGGTTTTGGCTAGAAGTGTCGGCTGCAAGTGTAATGTGGGACTCTTCCTCTTCACAGCTGTGGACATCGGAAAACCAGGGTGAGGAAGGGGAGGCTGGCGAGGGGGAGAACTAACTGCGCTGACCTCCGATCCAGCCACCCTCTCTCTCCCTCTCCCTCTCTCCCTCTCTCTTTCTCTCTAACACACATCCCCCCATTCCATCATCCAGCTCTGCCCCTCTGTGACGAGCAGCATGAATTGTACCCGACCTTGCGGTTGTGCCCCCCCTCCGACCCCCTGAGGTGACAGGGTAACATCCCCCGTAGTCTCTTTCTGCCCTCTGTCAATTAACCCCCCCCCCCCCCCCCCGTTTAAACGTAGAAAACCATTCGCTTTTCTACCTTTTTCTTTCTTTTGTTTGGATTTTAGTTTTGTTTTTTTGTTTTTTTTTTTTGGTTCCTGATCCTCATTCATGATTCCATTTTTTAAAAAAATATTTCCATTCACATAGAAGGTTATTGCTTTTCCATCGTTCTGATTTCCTTTTTAATTTTTTTTTGTTGTCAGTTTTCATTTCCTTTTCATTTTATTTTTTCGTTTATTATTATTTTTAATTTTTTTTTTTTTTTTGTGTAATTCGTCATGGTATTTGCAGGTTTTATTGTAAGGTTATTAAAGTGGCAGTTTATTTTCACCAAACACTGTGATGCTTAGTTTTGTGTTTCCTTCCCCATGTGACTCTCCCCTCCCTCCCTCTCTGTGTAGGTACACACACACGTATGTAAATGTAACTCTGGGCTGGATGTGCGTAGGTGGCACAGCAGCGCAGGAGGGAGAAACTGCCTGTATTGTGACACTGACACTGGCTATACTGCTGTGTAATTATGTTCACAATTTCACCGAGGAAATAAAATCTGCTTAAGCTAAAGGGACCCCATGTTTCAGCGTTACAGATCCGTCCTTTTCGTTAAACCGCCCGTCTGAACACGGCTGTGACAACGACAGGGCCGTGATAAAGACGGGCAGTCGGCATACAGGGGAAACTTTACTCTGTGACTTTTTTAAAAACATTTTCTTTGCAAATGAAGTCTGATAAATGTAACCTGTTTCTTGGTGTGAGGGGTGGAGGGGTTGTACTGTTGTGAACGTACTTGTAAATGATCCAACAAGAGGTTGTGTAATCTTTCCAAACAGGGTTTCTCAAAACTACAGGGGTACTAGAGATAACTTTTGAGGTCCAAATCATGATTTAAACTGAAATCTGGAAGGAGCCTTTCCATGACCGACCTATGCAAGTGACTGAGAGCTTGCGTACGTAACGGACTGAGTGCTCGAGAGCTTGCGTGCGTGACGGACTGAGTGCTCGAGAGCTTGCGTGCGTAACGGACTGAGTGCTCGAGAGCTTGCGTGCGTAACGGACTGAGTGCTCGAGAGCTTGCGTACGTGATGGTTGGAGTGCTCGAGAGCTTGCGTACGTGATGGTTGGAGTGCTCGAGAGCTGGCGTACATGATGGTTGGAGTTGATGGTTGGAGTGCTCGAGAGCTTGCGTACGTGGCAGTTGGAGTGCTCGAGAGCTGGCGTACGTGATGGTTGGAGTTGATGGTTGGAGTGCTCGAGAGCTTGCGTACGTGACGGTTGGAGTGCTCGAGAGCTTGCGTACGTGACGGTTGGAGTGGACACGTGCTTGCTGAGGCTGTCTTCATGGCATAGTTTGGCCTCTGACACATGCAGTCAGGAGGCAGCAGGTCAGAGGAGATTTAACGCCCTGGAATAATCAGGAATCCGAGGTCACTCAGTGTCACAATACCCAACCACTGTCATTAACATTCTGCTTTAGGTGTAGAGACTACCTATCCCTGTCCATCCTACGGAGGCCTGCTTCTATCCTCTTTCACTCACACACACACACACACACACAAACATACTGTACACTCAGAAACATACACACACAAGGACAAGTCCCTTTTTTTTGCTGAACAAAATGGCAGTTAATATTTTACGCTTGATTTTTAAAAATGCAGTGGTGAATGTGGAGAGCGTCTGTATATCTGGTACCTCTTCTTGCTTTGTTTCTACTGGCCAGTATTCTGCCTGAAGTCTGCTTCTGTGATGGTTTCATCGCCTAGTGCGCACGTAGTTGTGAACGTTTAGAATAGCTGGGGAAAAATAGATTTAAAAAAAAATGAGCCCAAAAAACCCCTCCTCCCAGGTTATTGATAAATTCTAGATTTGTGTGTCTTTTAAAAAATAAAAAAAAATAAAAAAACGCTTCTAGTTTCACCTTACATGTAACAATCAGGAAACGTGTACAAGAACATTTAAAGTGAAATAAAGGTTTTATCAGTTCAGAGTTCTTCTGCTTTTTTGTTGACTAAAATACCCCCTTTCCCCCCTTTTAGAGTGGTCTTTAGAGCAGGCATGAGAATATATGCACACACATTTTTAGTGTCTTAACAGGTGAGATATTGTGAGGGTTTATTAAAGACCATCACCCTAGACTTAAATACTAAAACCAAAGAAAAGGCAGGATTGCATTGACATAAATTGGACATAAATGTCAGAGACATTGGCCAAACAACAGGCTTGATGATACAAATTGGAACATCATGAAGAAGAAAGCACTGGTGTATGTTTGGGATCGTTGCCCTGCTGTGGGATGAAGCACCGTTTGGAGGCTTTCAATTAAACTTGAGCAGATAAGATGCTTCCGGCCTCTTCAGAATGCATTCTGCTGCTGCTATCAGCAGTTACATTATCAACGATGGCATGTAAACCATCACCTGTGGCAGCCATACGTGCCCAAACACCCCCACCACCATGTTTCACAGATGATGGGGGTGCTTTGGATCTGAGACAGTTCCTTTTAACCTACATCTTTTCCTCTTGCCATCACTCTGATAGAAGTCAGTCTTGGCCTTGCCTGTCCACAAGACCTTTCTCCAGAACTCTGCAGGCTCTTGGTGGCTAGAACATGGCCATCCTGTTTTTGCAGCTGATTAGTAGTTTGCGTCTTGCAGTGGAGCCTCTGTTTCCGTTTGTGATGGTGCTTCTGAAGACAGTGTAGTGTTTCTGATCTGTTAAGACAGGTGTCTGGGTGTTTTTCTTCATTATGGTGAGAATGATTCTGTTGTTGAGGTCTTCGTTGGCCTGCCACTCTGTTCGTAAATACTGAGCTCACCTGTGCTCTTTCTTCTTAATGATGTTCCAAATACTTTATTTGGTAAGCCTGGCTTCTGGCTCAATTACTCATAATGGCTTCCTTGACTGTCATTGGTCCTCATGTTGACAACTGCAATAGCACTAAAAAGCTAAAAAGTCAAAATCCTAGAATCAATCCTTGTTACTGAAAGCTCTCTTACATCTGCACTAAGGGTGCGACTGAATAAACCTGTCTAATCAGAAACAGCTGAGAAGCCAACTATCCAATTACTTTTAGTCCTCTAAAATGGGAGACTGTATAAAAAGGGATGTAATTCTGACATAGAACACGCAATATGGATGTAAATAGCCTCAAATTTAAGCTGACACTGCATTTCAACCTCATAATGATTGCATCATTTCCAGTCCAATGTGCTGGGGTACAGTCAAAAGAACAGAAATTGTACCACTATCCAAATACTTACAGACCTCACTGTAAACATCCTTCCATACAATTAAACAAAATATTGTGTAGTAGAAGGTGAACAAATCTCTCCATATATTATCTTCCAAATTGGTGGAAACACGCATTTCAATTACATATCACACAAGAAGCAATACTGAATATGACTTACTCAAAGCTGTGACAAGGTTTAGCTGCTTCGGTTGTGATACAGTTCTGTGGTCTATAGGTTTAAACACCAGCTACACACACTTCCATTGACCCATTTGTTCTAATACTGCAACTCCACGGGTTTTTTTCTCTAATATTTTTTTCTGCAGGCCGTGTACCTTGTGCTGAATACCTTTGAAACTAGGACAAGCGAGTTATCGTTGAGATCTGTCCTTCTCTTGACATGGATATTGAGTGTTAATTAACGACTACTTTGTGTGGCTATCGGGGGGGAAATACAAGCACAATGTGTTTAATTTGGGTTGAAAAACAAAACAAGTGAGACAAATGGAACATGGGTTCAACATGAAAAGGGTTACATTTAAGAGAGACGATAACCGAGGACTTAAAGGAGTGTCTAAGAACCCTCTGAACACGGAGTGTTTTGTATGCAGAGTACATAAAGCAAAGTGAGCTGTACAAAAAAATTACGATGTTCTGTAACACTAGAGAGGTAAGTACAAGTAAAATCGCAACCTTGTGTACAAGGCTCCGTCTGTCTGGCTGCAAGTGGACCTTTGCCAAGGTGGGGCCCACGATACTGTCCTTCCGTCAGTGACGCCTGGAAGGCAGCAGGTTCAGCTCAGCTAAACACAGATTATGTGCACATACTACTTCGCAGGCAGGTTGTCTTTAATGTATTTTTTTTTATCAAATCTATCTGTTACTTAGCTAGCTAGTTTGCTCAACCGTCGCGATTAGTTTTTGTTCTTTTTTTAGATCTACAAGCTGCTGCCTTCGCGGCTTCACTGGGATGGAAAGTACCTTAGGCGTCGGCGTAGAACTGACGCGTCATACTTTTGTTTTCTTCTATGGTGTACAACATGGCTGATAAACCAAATCAAAGATACATTACTGCCATCTACTGTCCGGAGTGTATAGATGAGACGGCTGCTGACTAATTTTGCTGATCAGTCCAGAATATTTTTTGAGATTATCGTGACATCAGGGAGTTCCAAGGGTGTAAACGATCGTAGGTTGTGCTCTTGAATGAGAAAAAATTGAATACGTAATATTTCAGTATATTTCGTCCTCAAGTATTTCCATTGCTCATTTGTTATATTGCATCTAGGTCTAATAATAGTTTAGTTTGGCAACTTAAATTAATATTTTCAGATGCTAGGCTAACATATGACGATAAACAGGGCAGTGTGTAGTTGGTCATAACAATCAAGATTTCTTCATTAGCAGCCAAGGCGTACATTTTGCAGACAGGACAGTCGGCGTTTCAAATAAATCACAGCGATACAACAATACAAATTTATCTCTCCTCTGCCTCCTCTCGAGCGTCTGTGGTCACTGCGCGTTGGGTGATCGTTGCGAATTACGAATCTACTGTTACATTCCCTTACACGACAGATAAAAATAGTTATACTTTGACAGGTTTGACAGTCCTGTTATGTGTTTTACCATCAACTATAGCTTTCAATGCTATGACAGTCACACAGTCACAATCTTTGCGAAGAATAGGTAGTTATGCAATAAGCACAACACAATGATCACAGATCATCAAATGTATTTTGTAGAGTTTACACTTTAATTTAAAATAAATACACCGCTACAAATTCGCCATAGTAATATCAAGGAAACAAAAATAAATAAATAAAAACAAAGTTTGTGTTGCGAAGGGTACTACTTTTATTAGCGGAGGAAGTGAGACTACATAGAAGCTTATAAGTACATTGCAGCAACAGGTGAGTAATTTGGCGCGGAGCGGAATGGCGGTTTATGGCTTCGAGCAGTTCGCTGGTTAATAACTAAAACGTAAAATTGAGCACCAGTAAAGTTAGCTAGCTAACTAACTCTCTGTACCAAGTGGTAATACAGAGGACTTTGAAACATTTGAGTAAGGTATGTGTGTTTGTTGAGTTTTGTAACGATTTGATTTCCGGGGAGCCGATTTTTGTGTTTCCTACCATTTATTATATTCTTGGGAAGCCAGCTGGTGTCCGCAGGGCGTTGGGCGTAAATTGGCTGACTGGCTGTTTAACGGAGGTAGTTTAGGGAATACCGCCGCAATTGCTTTATCCACGGCTGGCCGATTTTGAGTTTCACTATAAACTATTCGTTGTTTTATTGATTGCATGAACTTAAATTTACTTAACTTTTCTGTCCCACAAATGCTGGACGTTTTAGGCTGCAGCCAACATGGAGCAAGTTAATGGCGAGCCCTGCAAACCGTGTTTTTGATGCGCTAACGCGATCCTGGAACTAGCCAGATAGTAAACAAGTTACTGCCCAAATTACATTCAACTAGTTAGCAGTATTTAACACCCACTCCAAATATCTTAGTTATTAATATTGCTTGCGAGCTAAGACTGGGATGTTTGTTAGCAGTTGTGGTCCACAAAACCATGCCAGACATTTAGGATCGATTGTAAAATACGGCATCGGATGCATAATTTAGTTAAATAGGCTAGTGTATAGTTTTGGATTGATTACCAGTAAACTATTCTCAGTTCATATCTTGCTTAGAAAATGTCGTCTGTAAAACATAACGTGACATGATGTATAAATGTGTAGGATGTTAAATGCACATATAGTAAAGTCAAATGAATAAGGCATTAGTTATTGAGATCGGCGGTCCATAATTATATGATTAACCGCAATGAGGTGGGATGCTGCGATTACTCTTGCTGAAATGGGATTAATAATAATATGGCTTTGTTGTCCACTTTTCTGCCAATATATGCCAGTGACATTGCGATGAACAGTAGCGGCCCCGCCTATCCGCTTGCCTCCCTGTACGTGGGGGACCTGCACCCCGACGTGACGGAGGCTATGCTATACCAGAAGTTCTCCCCCGCCGGTCCCATCATGTCCATCCGCGTTTGCCGTGACATCATCACCCGGAGGTCGCTGGGATACGCCTACATCAACTTCCAGCAGCCGGCCGACGGTGACTGTCAATCAACACTTATGACGTGGCGTTGTGCATGGCGCTGCCTATGTTACAGTAGATAGACAGGCTATGTAGTGCAGTGAGAGATCCAATGTTTGGGTGCCCAGACTTGATGTCGTGCTGGTTACTCCCTGGTTAATAGGCAGCCTAAGGTGCTTGACTGGGACCCGGAAGGTTTGTGGTTCAAGCCCCAGTGTGGCCGCAATAAGATCCACACAGCTGTTGGGCCCTTGAACAAGGCCCTTAACTCCAAGTTGCTCTAGGCGGTGTTGTCCCCTGCTTAGTCTAATCAGCTGTTTGTAGCTTTGTATAAAAGCATCAGCTTTGAATGTAATATAATGTAATGTAGGTAAGTTGAAATCTAAAATTACATGGAATAAATTGCATCGACTGAATGGTGTATTCTCATGATTATTTCGTCTTATTGATCTTCTCTGATTTCTTAAAGTATGCATCAGTTTGGACCAATGTCGGGTTAGAGGCACCACCCTACCAAGGGATTTTAATCTACAGAAATTGGTTGGTGAAGTTGGTGTAGCTCTACGGTGTCCAGTCTTAGCCGAAAATGGCCGGTGCAGATTTTAGCTTCGGCCCTGCACGAGCACACCTGATTCTACTAAACTACCCAGTCTTCAGTCGAGACTTGATTAGTAAGAGTCGGGTGGCTCAGTGCTGGACCAAAGCCTGCACCCACACTGGCCCGTTTGCGATGGGATTGGACCCGCCTCGTACAGCAGAACCTGCAGTCATGTCAGGGGGATGAACGCTGTCCTGACACTTCAGTACTTTTTATCCAACCATCGGTGGGCTTTCTCTTTCCCAGCGGAATGTGCCTTGGACACAATGAACTATGAGGTCATCAAGGGTCGGCCGATCAGGATTATGTGGTCCCAGCGCGACCCCGGTCTGAGGAAGTCGGGAGTCGGGAACATCTTCATAAAGAACATGGACGAGTCCATCGATAACAAGGCTCTATACGACACCTTTTCCGCCTTCGGCAATATCCTGTCCTGCAAGGTACTGTGAGCGTTGTTCCACTGTGAAACGGGACATAAAAGTGATTTGGCTGCGTGTTGATGATCTGAGGTTCAGTGTAATCTGTTCTCCTGAGGCCAAATGTCAGTGCAAGATGCATGGTTAGGTTTTGCACTTTTTCTTTAAATACAGTAAAGGGTTCAGTTGGGAAAACCCTTCTATAATTGCAAACATTTTATTGAGATGTTTTTAATATTCTAAGAATGTGTGGAGCGTTTGGTGGCGTTGAGTACCTGCTGGCGTCGTGTAAGGTGTGTTCTCAAGTGTAGTGTTGTGTGTTCTCAGGTGTTGTGTGTTATCAGGCAGTCTGTTTTGTGTTCTCAGGTGTTGTGTTGTGTGTTATCAGGTGGTCTGTTTTGTGTTCTCAGGCGGTCTGTTGTGTTGTGTGTTCTCAGGTGGTGTGTTGTGTTGTGTCTTCTCAGGTGGTCTGTTGTGTTGTGTCTTCTCAGGTGGTCTGTTGTGTTGTGTCTTCTCAGGTGTTGTGTTTTGTGTTCTCAGGTGTTGTGTTGTGTGTTCTCAGGTGGTGTGTGATGAAAACGGCTCCAAAGGCTATGGGTTTGTTCACTTCGAGACCCAGGAAGCAGCCAACCGAGCTATAGACACCATGAACGGCATGTTGCTCAATGACCGCAAAGTGTACGTACGGCGTGAGTGTGAGTCGTGTGTCTGTCAGTGTGAGTGTCAGTGTCTGTGTGCTTGTACGTCTGTGCGTGCGTGCGACAGCGAGAGTGAGCATGGTGAACTAATGTTCAAACATTAGCCCTTAATTTTGACTCGCAGTTAAAAAGATAGTTTGGATTTTGATATCTCAACCTATTTTTGACTCATCCACGATGATCGATAGATCGCTCCTCCAAAAACGTCTGTGGCACAACTTTTGAAACTTCCCAAACTTGGTGTTAGTTTTTGCAGATAAATTTAGGTCATCCCTGGTCTCATCACACAGGGCACATGTGCAAAAACTGAAAAGTTACACTTGGATTTATTTGGACATGGAATGTTACATGAGATATGTGTCGATTGAACCCCGACCCGTAGGAGCATTCCTGAGTGCACATGGGATTGTGGGTCCTCCAGAAAAAGACCAAGTATCAAGAACATTCTTATGTAGAAACCGCAAATGGCAGTTAAAGGAGCATTGTCACGCTTTCAGTCAAGCTTATTTGGATTAAATGCTTAAATTATGTATGTAGGCATTTTTAAAATCACTGTTAGTGTAGCTGCTTCCTAAATAGGGGCAAAACGTCTGAAAACAAATAACGTCACTGGATGTGTTTGGCTTAATCTCCAGCCTGTGTTGCCCAGAAGGTAACAGGCACTCAAACTCCACCTTTGAACGCAGAGACGTGTTTATGGACAGCCACCCATTGCATTGAATGCACCATGCACTTCTACCAGGCAATATCAATGGAGCATAGAAAAGTATTTGAATCCAAAGCAATTATATATTTGGCCCAGGACTGGAATGCCCCAGCTCCCTGTTCAACACTTTTTCTTCCTGTAGAATGCACCAGCTCACACTGTAACACTGTTCCTGTAGAATGCACCAGCTCACGCTGTAACACTGTTCCTGTAGAATGCACCAACTCACACTGTAACACTGTTCCTGTAGAATGCACCAGCTCACACTGTAACACTGTTCCTGTAGAATGCACCAACTCACACTGTAACACTGTTCCTGTAGAATGCACCAACTCACGCTGTAACACTGTTCCTGTAGAATGCACCAACTCACACTGTAACACTGTTCCTGTAGAATGCAGCAACTCACACTAACACTGTTCCTGTAGAATGCACCAACTCACACTGTAACACTGTTCCTGTAGAATGCACCAGCTCACGCTGTAACACTGTTCCTATAGAATGCAGTAACTCACGCTGTAACACTGTTCCTGTAGAATGTACCAACTCACACTGTAACACTGTTCCTGGGGCGTTCCATGAAAAATTGTGAAATTCATGACAAACCCAAATTCCCACTCAAGTGACTTTTTTAAGAGCCGATATTTCTAGAATGACAAATTCAATGAGGCTACTGTTATACATGTTCTCTACTGAATACATAAAGAACATTTAAACGAAGTTTGAGGTCACCTCCCACACCTGGTTGATTTTTCATGGAATGACCCTTCTGCAGACCTGAAGCTCACACTTTAATACCTTTTCTGTAGAATGCACCAGCTCATGGTTATCACTCTGTTTCTGCTCAGCCTAGAGACAGGTAGACAGGTGGAAAGTGGCTTATCGCAGTCACAGCCAGTGCCCTGTGTCCTGGGGGAATCTTGTGTGATGTCCACCTTTAGGTTAGTGGAATGGGCCGGTTGGCAGGTTGTTATTTTGCTTTCATACATCCTACTCCAGAGTTTATAAAACTGTTTCTCTCCCCTATATTTCCTGTAATATAGGCAGCTTTTCCCCCCAATCTACAGCAGCACTTAAAGTGGCAATCTACAATTTCTTCATGTGAATAAACACCGTATTTAAGATACGTTCCCGCTGTCGTTTCTCCAGCGATGGCCACTGAGACCGTTTGAATTCTTAAATTGAATTTCTATTTAAAAACGTTAAGTTTGTGGCCGGCGCTTCACTCCCGCCCTGTATGCAAACGTAGCGCGGAAACCATGGAAACCTGCGGAATAAAGGACTGTTGGCCGGGACACAGAATTTGGGCACAACTGTCTTTGCTTTACAAGTTTACAACAATAGATGAAAGTAGTAAAGTGACTGAAAACCGGAAACCACCCCGGCACTCAGAAGAAGGGAAACGTGCGAAAAGGCTGTGTGTTGCAGGGAACTCTGGGAACTGAAGTGTAGAATAGACCTGTTATGACGGCCAGCCGCCATGGGAGGCCGCTAAATCCACCAAAACCGAGGAAATCGTAGATTGCCAACTTTAACGTACGGGGGGGGGGGGGGGGGGGGGTTGGGGGAACCCTGTGATCTGTGACAGAATGGCATTCTGGGACATTGAGGCGGGTGATGTCACGCTCCTGTCCCGTGTGCTCCACCAATCGGAGTGGGCTGTGCTGTGACGGAGCGTGGCCGTCGTGCGTGCGTTCACTCTCCGTGCCGCTGTTCCGGTGCAGTTTCGTCGGCCACTTCAAGTCTCGGAAGGAGCGCGAGGCGGAGTTTGGGGCCAAGGCCATGGAGTTCACCAACGTCTACATCAAGAACTTCGGAGAGGACTTTGACGACGAGAAGCTGAAGGAGATGTTCTCTGAATATGGTGAGAGAGGCAGAACTGGAGGGGTCGCTGGGACGGGTCATTCCTAACATGAGCAGCAGAAATATTTGGGTGGAAATGGAACTGATTGTGTGTGTGTGTGTGTCTGTGTGTGTGTCTGTGTGTGTGTCTGTGTGTGTGTCTGTGTGTGTGTCTGTGTGTGTGTCTGTGTGTGTGTCTGTGTGTGTGTGTCTGTGTCTGTGTCTGTGTCTGTGTCTGTGTCTGTGTCTGTCTGTCTGTCTGTCTGTCTGTCTGTCCTGTCTGTCCTGTCTGTCCTGTCTGTGCGTATCTGTGTACGTGTGTATCTGTATCTGTGCACGTGTGTGTGTATATGTATGTGTGTGCGTGTGTATCTGTGCACGTGCGTGTGTATCTGTGCACGTGCGTGTGTATCTGTGCACGTGCGTGTGTATCTGTGCACGTGCGTGTGTATCTGTGCACGTGCATGCGTGTGTGCGTGTGTGTGTGTGTGTGTGTGTGTGTGTGTGTGTGTGTGTGTGTGTGTGTGTGTTCTGCAGGAAGGACCCTCAGTGTGCGTGTTATGATGGATGAGCGGGGCCGGTCCCGTGGATTTGGCTTTGTGAACTATGAGAACCACGAGGACGCACAGAGGGTAAGGCCCCCTGCAGAGAGGCGGTGCCCCGCCCTGCCCCTGCCCCGGATTGTGGGGGTGTTTGGTCGCTAACGTTCACACTATGCGGTCCCTAACACTCTGGCTCTGCGGTCCCTAACACTCTGGCTCTGCGGTCCCTAACGCTGTGGCTATGCGGTCCCTAACACTCTGGCTCTGCGGTCCCTAACGCTCTGGCTCTGCGGTCCCTAACGCTGTGGCTATGCGGTCCCTAACGCTGTGGCTCTGCGGTCCCTAACGCTGTGGCTCTGCGGTCCCTAATGCTGTGGCTATGCGGTCCCTAACGCTGTGGCTATGCGGTCCCTAACGCTGTGGCTATGCGGTCCCTAACGCTCTGGCTATGCGGTCCCTAACGCTGTGGCTATGCGGTCCCTAACGCTGTGGCTCTGCGGTCCCTAACGCTGTGGCTCTGCGGTCCCTAACGCGCTGGCTATGCGGTCCCTAACGCTGTGGCTCTGCGGTCCCTAACGCTGTGGCTCTGCGGTCCCTAACGCTGTGGCTCTGCGGTCCCTAACGCTGTGGCTATGCGGTCCCTAACGCTGTGGCTATGCGGTCCCTAACGCTGTGGCTATGCGGTCCCTAACGCTGTGGCTATGCGGTCCCTAACGCTGTGGCTCTGCGGTCCCTAACGCTGTGGCTCTGCGGTCCCTAACGCTCCGGCTATGCGGTCCCTAACGCTCCGGCTATGCGGTCCCTAACGCTGTGGCTATGCGGTCCCTAACGCTGTGGCTCTGCGGTCCCTAACGCTGTGGCTCTGCGGTCCCTAACGCTGTGGCTATGCGGTCCCTAACGCTGTGGCTCTGCGGTCCCTAACGCTGTGGCTATGCGGTCCCTAACGCTGTGGCTATGCGGTCCCTAACGCTCCGGCTATGCGGTCCCTAACGCTGTGGCTATGCGGTCCCTATCGCTGTGGCTATGCTGTCCCTAACGCTGTGGCTATGCGGTCCCTAACGCTGTGGCTATGCGGTCCCTAACGCTGTGGCTCTGCGGTCCCTAACACTGTGGCTATGCGGTCCCTAACGCTGTGGCTCTGCGGTCCCTAACGCTGTGGCTCTGCGGTCCCTAACGCTCTGGCCCTGCGGTCCCTAACGCTCTGGCCCTGCGGTCCCTAACGCTCTGGCCCTGCGGTCCCTAACGCTCTGGCTATGCGGTCCCTAACGCTGTGGCTATGCGGTCCCTAACGCTGTGGCTCTGCGGCCCCTAACGCGCTGGCTATGCGGTCCCTAACGCTGTGGCTCTGCGGTCCCTAACGCTGTGGCTCTGCGGTCCCTAACGCTGTGGCTATGCGGTCCCTAACGCTGTGGCTATGCGGTCCCTAACGCTGTGGCTCTGCGGTCCCTAACGCTGTGGCTCTGCGGTCCCTAACGCTGTGGCTCTGCGGTCCCTAACGCTGTGGCTCTGCGGTCCCTAACGCTGTGGCTATGCGGTCCCTAACGCTGTGGCTATGCGGTCCCTAACGCTGTGGCTATGCGGTCCCTAACGCTGTGGCTCTGCGGTCCCTAACGCTGTGGCTCTGCGGTCCCTAACGCTCCGGCTATGCGGTCCCTAACGCTGTGGCTATGCGGTCCCTAACGCTGTGGCTATGCGGTCCCTAACGCTGTGGCTCTGCGGTCCCTAACGCTGTGGCTATGCGGTCCCTAATGCGCTGGCTCTGCGGTCCCTAACGCTCTGGCCATGCGGTCCCTAACGCTCCGGCTATGCGGTCCCTAACGCTGTGGCTATGCGGTCCCTAACGCTGTGGCTCTGCGGTCCCTAACGCTGTGGCTCTGCGGTCCCTAACGCTGTGGCTATGCGGTCCCTAACGCTGTGGCTCTGCGGTCCCTAACGCTGTGGCTATGCGGTCCCTAACGCTGTGGCTCTGCGGTCCCTAACGCTGTGGCTCTGCGGTCCCTAACGCTGTGGCTATGCGGTCCCTAACGCTGTGGCTCTGCGGTCCCTAACGCTGTGGCTATGCGGTCCCTAACGCTGTGGCTATGCGGTCCCTAACGCTCCGGCTATGCGGTCCCTAACGCTGTGGCTATGCGGTCCCTATCGCTGTGGCTATGCTGTCCCTAACGCTGTGGCTATGCGGTCCCTAACGCTGTGGCTATGCGGTCCCTAACGCTGTGGCTCTGCGGTCCCTAACACTGTGGCTATGCGGTCCCTAACGCTGTGGCTCTGCGGTCCCTAACGCTGTGGCTCTGCGGTCCCTAACGCTCTGGCCCTGCGGTCCCTAACGCTCTGGCCCTGCGGTCCCTAACGCTCTGGCCCTGCGGTCCCTAACGCTCTGGCTATGCGGTCCCTAACGCTGTGGCTATGCGGTCCCTAACGCTGTGGCTCTGCGGCCCCTAACGCGCTGGCTATGCGGTCCCTAACGCTGTGGCTCTGCGGTCCCTAACGCTGTGGCTCTGCGGTCCCTAACGCTGTGGCTATGCGGTCCCTAACGCTGTGGCTATGCGGTCCCTAACGCTGTGGCTCTGCGGTCCCTAACGCTGTGGCTCTGCGGTCCCTAACGCTGTGGCTCTGCGGTCCCTAACGCTGTGGCTCTGCGGTCCCTAACGCTGTGGCTATGCGGTCCCTAACGCTGTGGCTATGCGGTCCCTAACGCTGTGGCTCTGCGGTCCCTAACGCTGTGGCTCTGCGGTCCCTAACGCTCCGGCTATGCGGTCCCTAACGCTGTGGCTCTGCGGTCCCTAACGCTGTGGCTATGCGGTCCCTAACGCTGTGGCTCTGCGGTCCCTAACGCTGTGGCTATGCGGTCCCTAATGCGCTGGCTCTGCGGTCCCTAACGCTCTGGCCATGCGGTCCCTAACGCTGTGGCCATGCGGTCCCTAACGCTCTGGCCATGCGGTCCCTAACGCTCCGGCCATGCGGTCCCTAACGCTGTGGCCATGCGGTCCCTAACGCTGTGGCTCTGCGGTCCCTAACGCGGCCTCTCCCGCAGGCGGTGGAGCAGATGAACGGTAAAGAGCTGAACGGGAGGATCATCTACGTGGGCCGCGCCCAGAAGAGGCTGGAGAGGCAGGGCGAGTTGAAGCGCAAGTTTGAGCAGATCAAGCAGGAGAGGATCCACCGGTACCAGGTACTGCAGGGCCCTGTGGCCCGGGCACTGACGCTCCAGTCCTGCAGGGGGCGCTGTGTTCTTTACTTCTGCATTCACAGTACTTCTGTCCAGAAAACACATCTATCCGCGACTACTTTGAATGGGACTCGGGGAATAGTTGCAAGTTAAGTCTTTCAGTTAAGAGCCGTGTGTTTGTAGAAGGTTATAAGCTTTGGTGGAAAGGCGTGCTTGTGTCCGTCTGCAGGGGGTTAATCTGTACTTGTATAAAGGCCTGTCTGTGTCTGTCTGCAGGGGGTTAATCTACGTATAGAAAGGCCTGTCTGTGTCCGTCTGTTGGGGGGTAATCTGTACGTGTATAAAGGCCTGTCTGTGTCCGTCTGCAGGGGGTTAATCTGTACGTGTATTAAGGCCTGTCTGTGTCTGTCTGCAGGGGGTTAATCTACGTATAGAAAGGCCTGTCTGTGTCCGTCTGTTGGGGGGTAATCTGTACGTGTATAAAGGCCTGTCTGTGTCCGTCTGCAGGGGGTTAATCTGTACGTGTATTAAGGCCTGTCTGTGTCTGTCTGCAGGGGGTTAATCTGTACGTGTATTAAGGCCTGTCTGTCTGTCTGCAGAGGGTTAATCTGTACGTGTATAAAGACCTGTCTGTGTCTGTCTGCAGGGGGTTAATCTGTACGTGTATGAAGGCCTGTCTGTCTGTCTGCAGGGGGTTAATCTGTACGTGTATAAAGGCCTGTCTGTGTCCGTCTGCTGGGGGTTAATCTGTACGTGTATAAAGGCCTGTCTGTGTCCGTCTGCAGGGGGTTAATCTGTACGTGTATAAAGGCCTGTCTGTGTCCGTCTGCTGGGGGTTAATCTGTACGTGTATAAAGGCCTGTCTGTGTCCGTCTGCTGGGGGTTAATCTGTACGTGTATAAAGGCCTGTCTGTGTCCGTCTGCAGGGGGTTAATCTGTACGTGTATTAAGGCCTGTCTGTCTGCAGGGGGTTAATCTGTACGTGTATTAAGGCCTGTCTGTCTGCAGGGGGTTAATCTGTACGTGTATAAAGGCCTGTCTGTGTCCGTCTGCAGGGGGTTAATCTGTACGTGAAGAACCTGGACGATGGTATCGATGACGAGAGACTGAGGAGAGAGTTTGCTCCTTACGGCACCATCACCAGCGCCAAGGTCACCAAATATTTTTGTACAAAAACGTTGATTAATCCAGCACGTGGTCACACGGTTCTGTATGTGAGCTGGAGTAACCTTTTTGCCCCCAGTGCTTATGGGAGTTGGAGGTCGTAGTTAGGAGGTGGGGTGCCTTTTCACTTGATCAGGACTTGAACTCCCATCAGCAGCTCTGAGAAGTTTGGTGTAATGTGATAAATGTACTCCTTAGTCTTCTGTGTCGTGGGGGGGGGCGGGGCTGCAGGTGATGACACTGACCCTGGTGTCCTGGGGGGCGGGGCTGCAGGTGATCACACTGACCCTGGTGTCATGGGGGGGGGCGGGGCTGCAGGTGATGACACTGACCCTGGTGTTGTGGGGGGCGGGGCTGCAGGTGATGACACTGACCCTGGTGTCGTGGGGGGGCGGGGCTGCAGGTGATGACACTGACCCTGGTGTCCTGGGGGGGGCGGGGCTGCAGGTGATGACACTGACCCTGGTGTCATGGGGGGGCGGGGCTGCAGGTGATGACGGACGGTGGCCACAGTAAGGGCTTCGGGTTCGTGTGCTTCTCGTCGCCCGAGGAGGCCACCAAGGCGGTGACGGAGATGAACGGCCGCATCGTCAGCACCAAGCCGCTGTACGTGGCGCTGGCCCAGCGCAAGGAGGAGCGCAAGGCCATCCTCACCAACCAGTACATGCAGCGGCTGGCCAGCGTGCGTGCCATACCCGGCCCAGTCATCGGCTCCTACCAGCAGCCCTCCGGATACTTCATGTCCACCGTGCCACAGGTCGGCCGTGACTCCTTAGCTCTGCCGTGACTCCTTAGCTCTGCCCTGACTCCTTAGCTATACCGTGACTCCTTAGCTCTGCCGTGACTCCTTAGCTCTGCCGTGACCTTTGTGGAAGTTGCTTTATTTATTATCACTTGTTTTTCACCTGTCTATCTTTAGCCCCTTGTATTTTATACCTTAATCTAGGACTTTTCCATTTGCATTTGTCTCTGTACTGTAGTTGTCTTGCGTTTGAAAAACGATAGGGTTTATCGGTACTGTAGTCTGGGTTATTTGAGGTGGCCAGTAACACAATGCTGAAACTCCGCAGCCTCAGAGTCGGTCCTTCTACCCGCCGAACGCGGTTCCCCAGATCCGCCCTGCCCCTCGCTGGGCTCCCCAGCCTCCCAGAGCTCAGGGTAAGTGCTGTTAGTGCAGCTGCTTCTAATTATTCAACAGCTAATGTCATCTCATCTTTTAGCTGCTGAAGACTTATCTGTATGAAGAGTTGGTATAATCCTGTGCTGGCGGTAACTGGTGTTGGCAGGTTTTCAGTAGAGGATAGGTAATGATGCAACCAGCCCTGCAGAAATGGAGTGCCCAGCTCAGAACATCCCTGTGCTGTTCCCTCCTTCTCTCTCTCTCTCTCTCTCCCCTCCCCCCCCTCTCTCTCCCCCTATCCCCCTCTCTCTCCCTCTCCCCCTATCCCCCTCTCCCTCCCATCCTCTCTCCCTCTCTCTCAGGGCCGTACTCGGCCCAGATGGTGAGGTCGGCCGTGCCTCGTCGGGCCTCTACTCCAATCAGCAGCGTCCGCCAGGCGTCCACCCAGGCGCCCCACGTCCTGAACCACACGCAGAAGATGGGTGAGCTCTGTGGGTCCTCCAGGATGCACCCGCCCTCTTCTTCTGTGGTTCTGCTGGTTTTGGGGTGGGATGCTTATATCCCGCCAGTCCTTGTTGGGTTGAGTAGAGTGTCTCGACCTCGTTGAGTTGAGCTCAGTGTCTGGTCCTTGGGTCGAGCCCGGGGTCTGGACCTTGTTGAGTCGAGCCCGGTGTCTGGACCTTGTTGGGTTGAGCAGAGTTGAGCCCGGGGTCTGGACCTTGTTGGGTTGAGCGGAGTTGAGCCCGGGGTCTGGACCTTGTTGGGTTGAGCGGAGTTGAGCCCGGTGTCTGGACCTTGTTGGGTTGAGCGGAGTTGAGCCCGGTGTCTGGACCTTGTTGGGTTGAGCGGAGTTGAGCCCGGTGTCTGGACCTTGTTCACACACTTACACACTTAGTGACCGCCGCACAACATGGCTTCTACAACATGGCCGAGCCCATGAACTTGACTTCCGTGATTTCAGTCTATGATACAAATGGGTATACAGCTAAAGTGCGATCCAGAGTGTGAGTCTGCGTTTAACGACTCTCCCCAGCCAACATCGGCACGCAGACGGCCGGCGGGAGAGCCGCCATGTCCGGGCCTGGGGTCCGCGGGGTCAGCCAGTACAAGTACTCCACCGGGGTCCGGAACCTGCAGCAGGTCATCACCATGCCAACCCAGGTCACTGTGCAGCAGGTGAGTGAATAGGCGGGGCTATTGGGCTACTCCCGCTGGGTGAGGAGGAGGTGTCGTCGGGGGGAGTAGGGGATGAATAGGGGATTTTACATTACATTATTGGCATTTGGCAGACGCTCTTATCCAGAGCGACGTACAGTTGATAAGACTAAGCAGGAGACAATCCTCCCCTGGAGCAATGCAGGGTTAGGGGCCTTGCTCAAGGGCCCAGCGGCTGTGCGGATCTTATTGTGGCTACACCGGGATTAGAACCCCTGACCTTGCGTGTCCCAGTCCTTTACCTTAACCACTACGCTACAGGCCGCCCTACTATGGGGGATAAGTAGGGGATGAGTAGGGGATGAGTAGATGTGGGGGGTGAGTGGGTGGGATTGAGTTTGTGGTGAAGCCCAGCGGTGATTGGTTGGTTGATTGTTTGATTGACAGGTGGCTGAGCCTGCGGTGTTGGTGCGTGGGCAGGAGCCTCTGACCGCCTCCATGCTGGCCGCCGCCCCCATGATAGAGCAGAAACAGCTGCTGGGTACGTGTTCCAGCTCCGTGCGTAACATGTGCTTCTGCGTTGTGTTTGTGCGTATCCGCAGTCAACCAAGTAATCACAAATCCACAATCCACACACAAGGTTCGAAGAGCTAGTCTCCACTGGTAATGCAACCAGCAGCCTTTTCACACTGAAAGACCAGAGACGGACGTGACCAACCTGGGGCAAACCCGCAGCGAATCAAAGATAGTCGTGCGAGTAGCAAAGATGCAAATGTAAAGGGAGAAGTGTATAACAGGCCGTGACGCCCTGTGACGCCCTGTGACTCCCTGTGACTCCCTGTGACTCCCTGTGACGCCCTGTGACTCCCTGTGACTCCCTGTGACGCCCTGTGACTCCCTGTGACTCCCTGTGACTCCTTGTCACGCCCTGTGACGTGCGGTGACTCCCTGTGACGTGCTGTAACATGCGGTCTCGCTGGCTGCAGGTGAGCGGCTGTACCCCCTGATCCAGACCCTGCACCCCTCTCTGGCCGGGAAGATCACCGGCATGCTGCTGGAGATCGACAACTCTGAGCTGCTGCACATGCTGGAGTCACCCGAGTCCCTGCACTCCAAGGTACCGTACCTTACCTTACCGACCCGGTCCCTGCACTCCAAGGTACCGTACCTTACCGACCCGGTCCCTGCACTCCAAGGTACCGTACCTTACCGACCCGGTCCCTGCACTCCAAGGTACCATATCGTACCGACCCAGTCCCTGCACTCCAAGGTACCGTACCTTACCGACCCGGTCCCTGCACTCCAAGGTACCGTACCTTACCGACCCGGTCCCTGCACTCCAAGGTACCATATCGTACCGACCCGGTCCCTGCACTCCAAGGTACCATATCGTACCGACCCAGTCCCTGCACTCCAAGGTACCGTACCTTACCGACCCGGTCCCTGCACTCCAAGGTACCGTACCTTACCGACCCGGTCCCTGCACTCCAAGGTACCATATCGTACCGACCCGGTCCCTGCACTCCAAGGTACCGTATCGTACCGACCCGGTCCCTGCACTCCAACGTACCGTACCGGCCCAGTCTCTCACTATAAGGTACTGCTGGGTTGTCCCGGGGTTGGGGGACAGGGCAGGGGCTGAACCAGGGGTGCGGTTCTGCAGGAGGGGCCGGGTTGTAACTGGGTCGGGTGTGTCCGGCAGGTGGAGGAGGCAGTGGCGGTGTTGCAGGCCCACCAGGCGAAAGAACTCTCCCCGAAGAACTGAAGCGTTGAAGCGCCCCTTCAGGTGGGTTTGAGAACTGCACCGAGATCCCCGCCTGCCCGGGGTCTCTCAGCAGGGTTCCCCAGTTCATCACAGGAGGGATTTACTGTGTGTTTATTAATCCTGCTTTATTAATTATATTAATGCTACGAACGGAAGCCCTGCACACTGACACTAAAATGGAAATAATCTGAAAGGAAACTAGCGAAATTGCAGTTATTCATTATATTACATTACATTACATTAGTGGCATTTGGCAGACGCTCTTATCCAGAGCGACGTACAGTTGATTAGACTAAGCAGGAGACAATCCTCCCCTGGAACAATGCAGGGTTAAGGGCTTTGCTCAAGGGCCCAACGGCTGTGCGGATTTTATTGTGGCTAAACCGGGATTAGAACCACCCGGTTTACGTGTCCCAGTCATTTACCTTAACCACTACGCTACAGGCCGCCTATTCAAGGCAAACAAACGTTTCGGTTACAGACGGCGTCAAGGTGCACAGGAAATGGTTACAAACCTTACATCAATGCTGGCAATGAACTGACAGCTTCATAGGAACTTTGATATAATCTGGAAACATAGCATGGAGTTGCTATGCCGATGCCAGTTATAAATCTTTGTGAAACAGTGAAGCTTTGGACTTTTAGGTTGTGCCCTTTTACCATGACCATTATTTAGTTGTGCCGAATGCAACTGACTTCATAGGAGCAACTCAACAGGGTTTTTTTTTTTTTGCATTTAAAATGGAGGCCTGATTAAACTGCTTGTCCTTCTCTTGCAGGAAACTGTGATACTCGGCTTCACTGAGGGAGGAAAAAGGAAACAAAAAAAGAGTAAAATATGAAAATGAAAAAAAAATGAAAAAAAAACATTAGTTGTAAACAGGGCTTTGTGAATGACTGAATCCTGAGTGAAAAGATTATCTTTATAAAGTAAGACACAAAGCCAGCCTTCTGTTTACAATGTGTTCCCTTTGTTCTGGTTTTGTTATGTGTTTTTTTTGCATTAAAATATTGAACACAACCGGCTTGTCCCATGTATGTCTGTATGTCAGTCTACAAATCCTTCATAATTTATGACATTATTCGATGTACTTATCTGGGAGGAACTGCAGTGTTAAAAAAAGGAATCCGGTAATTATGGGAAATAGTGCCCACCTGGAAAACAACATTCCCAGAGGGAATTGACTGCAAAGGGTTTATTCCCAGAGGTGGGCGGTGGGTGGGGAGAACTGGAAAGTTTTTCGAACAACATTGGCCTGAGTCCCAAAGCCCTTAATTGTCAGCCATGTTTTTTCATGTGAAGCTTTTGACACTGTTCAACACGACAATCCTGTTTCTGTTCCAGAGTGTTCAACTTTAGATTTCCCTCAAAGGAAAAATGTGGTGTTCCACCAGGGTCAGTGCTAGGACCATTGTATGCTGTGTTTTGCTTATATACTCTAAACATAGTACGGAGCCAAGTTGTTGTGCAGTTATATTGTTGAAACCGTGAAGCTCTTCTGTCCTTGTGGTTCGTGGCATGCATTGCTGTTAGCTTGGCCTGACCCTTAGCTTTCTCTTGAACTCTGATAAAATGGGTCCAAAAACCATGACAATTACTTTGTTGTGCTGAATGGGACTGTGAAAGACTTTGTTGTTACCATTGTCCCTGGCGCCTCATTTCTTGGATTCAAACTTAAATGTTAATCTTAAAATTCCCAACGTTGTGCTTGCCTTTTATTTATAAAAATAAGAAAAAGTTGGTTTAGTGTTGTTCTGTATTTTTAAGGCATAAATTAATTGCAGATAGTTTAAACATTTAATAGAAATCTATTTTTTCATAAACTTCACACAATACATCTTTAATCTTGCATCCAATAAGTGGGAGAAAAGTAAAAAGTATTTCTGTATTGAAGAAGACAGTCTTGTGTCCAAAAAGTGAAAGAAATGTAGGGACACTGAATAAATCTGAAAACTAGAAAGGGATTTCAAAGGGTTTTTACACATTTATGATAAATCCCACATTTTGAGAAATCCTCAGAATATATAAAAATTATTAAAAAATAAAATCCTCTGTGTGTTTTTGTCATTTATTTGGATGGTGGAGGCAGATTTAATTAATTTGAATAAATACATTGCAAAAGGTTTCTTTTTTTATCAATAAAATGTATAAACCCGATGTCAAAAAGGTGAAAAAAAAGAAAATTAACCCTTCTATGAATTAAGGAGCAGTATTTCATAAATATGAACAAATAAATTGACTGCAAATGATGTTCAAACATTTATGATGATAACCTCACTCCAGAAAATACAATACATAAGACTATATGTCTTATGTCCAAAAACAAATTAATGTAATATTTTTGTGATTTTGATAGATGAAGCGGGTCCATTTCATTAATATGAACAAATGATGACTGCAAAAGTTCTTTAGACAATTAGAATTAAAAAATATGTCTTATGTCCAGAAATTGTGTCATTGTGAAAATCCTCCGTGTATGTTTTTGTCATTTCCTTTGATGGACATTCCATTAATGTGAACATGTTTTGGGCATTCATAAAGAAATAACTGCGATGGACTGGCGACCTGTCCAGGGTGTATTCCTGCCTTTCGCCCAATGTATGCTGGGATAGGCTCCAGCCCCCCTGCGACCCTGTTCAGGATAAGCAGGTTAAGATAATGGATGGATGGATAAAGAAATAAGAATTCTTTAAGAAAAGACACACAATACATTAGACTATAGTCTTATGTCCAAAACATGAAAATATGAAAATCCTCAGTATTTACTCAGTTTTTATCCATCAGAAGAATAAATAATTTGTTTATTTTTGTCATTTAGCATTGATTTTTTGACATTGTGATGAAATCCTGATTGTTCCAGAAAAAATACAAAATATATAAGACTATAGATGTCCAAGTGTGTTTTTATCAGTTCAAAGGTATATTTCAAATGGTCACATTTACATTTTTGTCATTTAACATGGTTTTTAAACATTTATGATAATCATACTTTCCAGAAAAGGTGTAATAATGTGAAATTCCTCAGTGTGTTTTTATCATTCGTATGTAGATGTTAGAGGTGAATTTAATGAATATGAGCAAATAAATTGGCAACAAAGAGTTTATAAATTGTTATGATGCTAATCTCGTTCCAATGAAATGACTCAATACATAAGATTATAGTCTATTATAGTCATAAGTACATGAAGTGAAAAAGTGAAGAAAATCCGCAATGTCTTTATTCATTATATCGATGAACGATGAGTAATTTAGTAAATGTCTACAAATGAATTGTTTTTTACAAAGATTTTTTAAATATTCTTGATTAAATAATTGTTTCAGGAAAACCATAAAATATTACTAATCTTACGTCCAAAATGTGTAAAAATTCTTCAGTGTTTGTATAATTTGTATGTAGATGTCAGAGGTAAACCTCATGAATATAAGCAAATAAATTGACTGCAAAGGGTTTCTAAAAATTTATGATGATAAGCACAATTTCTAGAAAAGACAAAAATATATAAGATTATAGTCTTAAGTACAAAAAGTGAAAAAGTGAATATCCGCAATGTCTTCATTCATTCTCTCGATGAACCATGAGTCATTTAATAAATGTCTACCAATAAATTGTTTATTATTTTCATTCATTTGGGATGATATACTTATTGTTCTGGAAAAGCCACAAAAATACCTAAGTATCCAGGGAATCAAAATGTGAAAATCCACAATATGTTTATTTATTATTTCTATGGGTGAAAAGGGAGTATTTTAATAAATGTGGACAAATACATTTTTTAGAAAGATTTCTTAAATATTCTTGATGAAATAATTGTTTCAAAAAATCCACAAAATACATAAGACTAGTCTTATGTCAAAAAGGTGTAAAAATGTGAAATTGTTCAGTGTGTTTGTAGAATTTGTATGTAGATGTCAGAGGCAAAATCTCATGAATATAAGCAAATAAATTGACTGCAAAGGGTTTATAAATATTCATGATGATAAGCACACTTTCTAGGAAAGACAAAAGTATATAAGGCTATAGTTTTATATCCAGATTTAAAAAAGTGAAAATACAAAATATGTTTATTTATTCTTTCTCTGGGTGAAAAATTAACATTTTAATAAATGTGAACAAATATATTTTTGACAAAAGATATTTTACATTCTTGATGAAATAATTGTTTCAGAAAATCCACAAAATACATAAGACTAGTCTTATGTCCAAAAGGTGTAAAAATGTGAAATTGTTCAGTTTGTTTGTATAATTTGTATGTAGATGTCAGAGGTAAATCTCATGAATATAAGCAAATAAATTGACTGCAAAGGGTTTCTAAATATTTATGATGATTGGCACACTTTGTAGAAAAGACAAAAATACATAAGACTATAGTCTTAAGTACATAAAGTGAAAAAGTGAAAATCCGTAATGTCTTTATTCATTTTCTCGATGAACCATGAGTAATTTTATAAATGCCTACCGATAAATTGTTTATTATTTTCATATATTTGGGATGATATTCGTATTGTTCCAGAAAATCCACAAAAATACCTAAGTCTTAGATCCAGATTATAAACAAGTGAAAATTCAAAATATGTTTACTTATTCTTTCTCTGGGTGAAAAATTAGTATTTTAATAAATGTGAACAAATATATTTTTGACAAAAGATATTTTACATTCTTGATGAAATAATTGTTTCAGAAAATCTACAAAATACATAAGACTAGTCTTATGTCCAAATGGTGTAAAAATGTGAAATTGTTCAGTTTGTTTGTATAATTTGTATGTAGATGTCAGAGGTAAATCTCATGAATATAAGCAAATAAATTTACTGCAAAGGGTTTATAAATATTTATGATGATAAGCATACTTTCTAAAAAAGAGAAAAATATATAAGACTATAGTCTTAAGTACATAAAGTGAAAAAGTGAAAATCCGCAATGTCTTCATTCATTTTCTCGATGAACCATGAGTAATTTTATAAATGCCTACGAATAAATAGTTTATTATTTTCATATATTTGGGATGATATTCTTATTGTTCCAGAAAATCCACAAAAATACCTAAATCTTATATCCAGATTATAAAAAAGTGAAAATTCTAAATATGTTTACTTATTCTTTCTCTGGGTGAAAAATTAGTATTTTAATAAATGTGAACAAATATATTTTGGACAAAAGATATTTTACATTCTTGATGAAATAATTGTTTCAGAAAATCTACAAAATACATAAGACTAGTCTTATGTCCAAAAGGTGTAAAAATGTGAAATTCTTCAGTGTTTGTAAAATTTGTATGTAGATGTCAGAGGTAAATCGCATGAATATAAGCAAATAAATTGACGGCAAAGGGTTTCTAAATATTTATGATGATAGGCACACTTTGTAGAAAAGACAAAAATACATAAGACTATAGTCTTAAGTACATAAAGTGAAAAAGTGAAAATCCGTAATGTCTTTATTCATTTTCTCGATGAACCATGAGTAATTTTATAAATGCCTACCAATAAATTGTTTATTATTTTCATACAGTTGGGATGATATTCTTATTGTTCCAGAAAATCCACAAAAATACCTAAGTCTTATATCCAGATTATAAAAAAGTGAAAATTCAAAATATGTTTACTTATTCTTTCTCTGGGTGAAAAATGTATATTTTAATAAATGTGAACAAATATATTTTTGACAAAAGATATTTTACATTCTTGATGAAATAATTGTTTCAGAAAATCCACAAAATACATAAGACTAGTCTTATGTCCAAAAGGTGTAAAAATGTGAAATTGTTCAGTTTGTTTGTATAATTTGTATGTAGATGTCAGAGGTAAATCTCATGAATATAAGCAAATAAATTGACTGCAAAGGGTTTCTAAATATTTATGATGATTGGCACACTTTGTAGAAAAGACAAAAATACATAAGACTATAGTCTTAAGTACATAAAGTGAAAAAGTGAAAATCCGTAATGTCTTTATTCATTTTCTCGATGAACCATGAGTAATTTTATAAATGCCTACCGATAAATTGTTTATTATTTTCATATATTTGGGATGATATTCGTATTGTTCCAGAAAATCCTCAAAAATACCTAAGTCTTAGATCCAGATTATAAACAAGTGAAAATTCAAAATATGTTTACTTATTCTTTCTCTGGGTGAAAAATTAGTATTTTAATAAATGTGAACAAATATATTTTTGACAAAAGATATTTTACATTCTTGATGAAATAATTGTTTCAGAAAATCTACAAAATACATAAGACTAGTCTTATGTCCAAATGGTGTAAAAATGTGAAATTGTTCAGTTTGTTTGTATAATTTGTATGTAGATGTCAGAGGTAAATCTCATGAATATAAGCAAATAAATTTACTGCAAAGGGTTTATAAATATTTATGATGATAAGCATACTTTCTAAAAAAGAGAAAAATATATAAGACTATAGTCTTAAGTACATAAAGTGAAAAAGTGAAAATCCGCAATGTCTTCATTCATTTTCTCGATGAACAATGAGTAATTTTATAAATGCCTACGAATAAATAGTTTATTATTTTCATATATTTGGGATGATATTCTTATTGTTCCAGAAAATCCACAAAAATACCTAAATCTTATATCCAGATTATAAAAAAGTGAAAATTCTAAATATGTTTACTTATTCTTTCTCTGGGTGAAAAATTAGTATTTTAATAAATGTGAACAAATATATTTTGGACAAAAGATATTTTACATTCTTGATGAAATAATTGTTTCAGAAAATCTACAAAATACATAAGACTAGTCTTATGTCCAAAAGGTGTAAAAATGTGAAATTCTTCAGTGTTTGTAAAATTTGTATGTAGATGTCAGAGGTAAATCTCATGAATATAAGCAAATAAATTGACTGCAAAGGGTTTCTAAATATTTATGATGATTGGCACACTTTGTAGAAAAGACAAAAATACATAAGACTATAGTCTTAAGTACATAAAGTGAAAAAGTGAAAATCCGTAATGTCTTTATTCATTTTCTCGATGAACCATGAGTAATTTTATAAATGCCTACCGATAAATTGTTTATTATTTTCATATATTTGGGATGATATTCGTATTGTTCCAGAAAATCCACAAAAATACCTAAGTCTTAGATCCAGATTATAAACAAGTGAAAATTCAAAATATGTTTACTTATTCTTTCTCTGGGTGAAAAATTAGTATTTTAATAAATGTGAACAAATATATTTTGGACAAAAGATATTTTACATTCTTGATGAAATAATTGTTTCAGAAAATCTACAAAATACATAAGACGAGTCTTATGTCCAAAAGGTGTAAAAATGTGAAATTCTTCAGTGTTTGTAAAATTTGTATGTAGATGTCAGAGGTAAATCGCATGAATATAAGCAAATAAATTGACGGCAAAGGGTTTCTAAATATTTATGATGATAGGCACACTTTGTAGAAAAGACAAAAATACAGAAGACTATAGTCTTAAGTACATAAAGTGAAAAAGTGAAAATCCGTAATGTCTTCATTCATTTTCTCGATGAACCATGAGTAATTTTATGAATGCCTACCAATAAATTGTTTATTATTTTCATACATTTGGGATGATATTCTTATTGTTCCAGAAAATCCAAAAAAAATACCTAAATCTTATATCCAGATTATAAAAAAGTGAAAATTCAAAATATGTTTACTTATTCTTTCTCTGGGTGAAAAATGTATATTTTAATAAATGTGAACAAATATATTTTTGACAAAAGATAATTGACATTCTTGATGAAATAATTGTTTCAGAAAATCTACAAAATACATAAGACTAGTCTTATGTCAAAAAGGTGTAAAAATGTGAAATTCTTCAGTGTTTGTAAAATTTGTATGTAGATGTCAGAGGTAAATCTCATGAATATAAGCAAATAAATTGACTGCAAAGGGTTTCTAAATATTTATGATGATTGGCACACTTTGTAGAAAAGACAAAAATACATAAGACTATAGTCTTAAGTACATAAAGTGAAAAAGTGAAAATCCGTAAGGTCTTTATTCATTTTCTCGATGAACCATGAGTAATTTTATAAATGCCTACCGATAAATTGTTTATTATTTTCATATATTTGGGATGATATTCGTATTGTTCCAGAAAATCCACAAAAATACCTAAGTCTTAGATCCAGGTTATAAACAAGTGAAAATTCAAAATATGTTTACTTATTCTTTCTCTGGGTGAAAAATTAGTATTTTAATAAATGTGAACAAATATATTTTTGACAAAAGATATTTTACATTCTTGATGAAATAATTGTTTCAGAAAATCTACAAAATACATAAGACTAGTCTTATGTCCAAATGGTGTAAAAATGTGAAATTGTTCAGTTTGTTTGTATAATTTGTATGTAGATGTCAGAGGTAAATCTCATGAATATAAGCAAATAAATTTACTGCAAAGGGTTTATAAATATTTATGATGATAAGCATACTTTCTAGAAAAGAGAAAAATATATAAGACTATAGTCTTAAGTACATAAAGTGAAAAAGTGAAAATCCGCAATGTCTTCATTCATTTTCTCGATGAACCATGAGTAATTTTATAAATGCCTACGAATAAATAGTTTATTATTTTCATATTTTTGGGATGATATTCTTATTGTTCCAGAAAATCCACAAAAATACCTAAGTCTTATATCCAGATTATAAAAAAGTGAAAATTCTAAATATGTTTACTTATTCTTTCTCTGGGTGAAAAATTAGTATTTTAATAAATGTGAACAAATATATTTTGGACAAAAGATATTTTACATTCTTGATGAAATAATTGTTTCAGAAAATCTACAAAATACATAAGACTAGTCTTATGTCCAAAAGGTGTAAAAATGTGAAATTCTTCAGTGTTTGTAAAATTTGTATGTAGATGTCAGAGGTAAATCTCATGAATATAAGCAAATAAATTGACGGCAAAGGGTTTCTAAATATTTATGATGATAGGCACACTTTGTAGAAAAGACAAAAATACATAAGACTATAGTCTTAAGTACATAAAGTGAAAAAGTGAAAATCCGTAATGTCTTTATTCATTTTCTCGATGAACCATGAGTAATTTTATAAATGCCTACCAATAAATTGTTTATTATTTTCATACAGTTGGGATGATATTCTTATTGTTCCAGAAAATCCACAAAAATACCTAAGTCTTATATCCAGATTATAAAAAAGTGAAAATTCTAAATATGTTTACTTATTCTTTCTCTGGGTGAAAAATGTATATTTTAAATAATTTGTAAACAAATATATTTTTGACAAAAGATATTTTACATTCTTGATGAAATAATTGTTTCAGAAAATCTACAAAATACATAAGACTAGTCTTATGTCAAAAAGGTGTAAAAATGTGAAATTCTTCAGTGTTTGTAAAATTTGTATGTAGATGTCAGAGGTAAATCTCATGAATATAAGCAAATAAATTTACTGCAAAGGGTTTATAAATATTTATGATGATAGGCACACTTTGTAGAAAAGACAAAAATACATAAGACTATAGTCTTAAGTACATAAAGTGAAAAAGTGAAAATCCGTAATGTCTTTATTCATTTTCTCGATGAACCATGAGTAATTTTATAAATGCCTACCAATAAATTGTTTATTATTTTCATACAGTTGGGATGATATTCTTATTGTTCCAGAAAATCCACAAAAATACCTAAGTCTTATATCCAGATTATAAAAAAGTGAAAATTCTAAATATGTTTACTTATTCTTTTTTCTGGGTGAAAAATGTATATTTTAAATAATTTGTAAACAAATATATTTTTGACAAAAGATATTTTACATTCTTGATGAAATAATTGTTTCAGAAAATCTACAAAATACATAAGACTAGTCTTATGTCAAAAAGGTGTAAAAATGTGAAATTCTTCAGTGTTTGTAAAATTTGTATGTAGATGTCAGAGGTAAATCTCATGAATATAAGCAAATAAATTTACTGCAAAGGGTTTATAAATATTTATGATGATAGGCACACTTTGTAGAAAAGACAAAAATACATAAGACTATAGTCTTAAGTACATAAAGTGAAAAAGTGAAAATCCGTAATGTCTTTATTCATTTTCTCGATGAACCATGAGTAATTTTATAAATGCCTACCAATAAATTGTTTATTATTTTCATACATTTGGGATGATATTCTTATTGTTCCAGAAAATCCACAAAAATACCTAAATCTCATATCCAGATTATAAAAAAGTGAAAATTCAAAATATGTTTACTTATTCTTTCTCTGGGTGAAAAATTTATATTTTAATAAATGTGAACAAATATATTTTTGACAAAAGATATTTTACATTCTTGATGAAATAATTTTTTCAGAAAATCTATAAAATACATAAGACTTGTCTTATATCCAAAAGGTGTAAAAAGGTGAAATTGTTCAGTGTTTGTAAAATTTGTATGTAGATTTCAGAGGTAAATCTCTTGAATATAAGCAAATACATTGACGGCAAAGGGTTTCTAAATATTTATGATGATAGGCACACTTTGTAGAAAAGACAAAAATACATAAGACTATAGTCTTAAGTACATAAAGTGAAAAAGTGAAAATCCGTAATGTCTTTATTCATTTTCTCGATGAACCATGAGTAATTTTATAAATGCCTACCAATAAATTGTTTATTATTTTCATACATTTGGGATGATATTCTTATTGTTCCAGAAAATCCACAAAAATAATTAAGTCTCATGTCCAGATTATAAAAAAGTGAAAATTCAAAATATGTTTACTTATTCTTTCTCTGGGTGAAAAATGTATATTTTAATAAATGTGAACAAATATATTTTTGACAAAAGATATTTTACATTCTTGATGAAAAAATTGTTTCAGAAAATCTACAAAATACATAAGACTAGTCTTATATCCAAAAGGTGTAAAAATGTGACATTTTTCAGTTTGTTTGTATAATTTGTATGTAGATGTCAGAGGTAAATCTCATGAATATAAGCAAATAAATTTACTGGAAAGGGTTTATAAATATTTATGATGATAAGCATATTTTCTAGAAAAGAGAAAAATATATAAGACTATAGTCTTAAGTAAATAAAGTGAAAAAGTGAAAATCCGCAATGTCTTCATTCATTTTCTCAATGAACCATGAGTAATTTTATAAATGCCTACGAATAAATAGTTTATTATTTTAATATATTTAAGATGATATTCTTATTGTTCCAGAAAATCTACAAAAATACCTAAGTCTTATATCCAGATTATCAAAAAGTGAAAATTCTAAATATGTTTATTAATTCTTTATATGGGTGAAAAATTAGTATTTTAATGAATGTGAACAAATACATTTTTTACTAAGATTTTTTAAAATTCTTGATGAAATAATTGTTTCAGAAAATCTATAAAATAGATAAGACTTGTCTTATATCCAAAAGGTGTAAAAATGTGAAATTCTTCAGTGTTTGTAAAATTTGTATGTAGATGTCAGAGGTAAATCTCATGAATATAAGCAAATAAATTGACTGCAAAGGGTTTATAATTATTTATGATGATAAGCATACTTTCTAGAAAAGAGAAAAATATATAAGACTATAGTCTTAAGTAAATAAAGTGAAAAAGTGAAAATCCGCAATGTCTTCATTCATTTTCTCGATGAACCACGAGTCATTTTATAAATGCCTACGAATAAATAGTTTATTATTTTCATATATTTGGGATGATATTCTTATTGTTCCAGAAAATCCACAAAAATACCTAAGTCTTATATCCAGATTATAAAAAAGTGAAAATTCTAAATATGTTTATTTATTCTTTATATGGGTGAAAAATTAGTATATTAATGAATGTGAACAAATACATTTTTTACTAAGATTTTTAAAAATTCTTGATGAAATAATTGTTTCAGAAAATCTATAAAATAGATAAGACTTGTCTTATATCCAAAAGGTGTAAAAATGTGAAATTCTTCAGTGTTTGTAAAATTTGTATGTAGATGTCAGAGGTAAATCTCATGAATATAAGCAAATAAATTGACTGCAAAGGGTTTATAAATATTTATGATGATAGGCACACTTTGTAGAAAAGACAAAAATACATAAGACTATAGTCTTAAGTACATAATGTGAAAAAGTGAAAATCCGTAATGTCTTTATTAATTTTCTCGATGAACCATGAGTAATTTTATAAATGCCTACCAATAAATTGTTTATTATTTTCATACATTTGGGATGATATTCTTATTGTTCCAGAAAATCCACAAAAATGCCTGTCTTATATCCAGATTATAAAAAAGTGAAAATTCTAAATATGTTTATTTATTCTTTATATGGGTGAAAAATTAGTATTTTAATGAATGTGAACAAACACATTTTTGACAAAGATTTTTTAAAATTCTTGATGAAATAATTGTTTCAGAAAATCTGTAAAATAGATAAGACTTGTCTTATATCCAAAAGGTGTAAAAATGTGAAATTCTTCAGTGTTTTTAAAATTTGTATGTAGATGTCAGAGGTAAATCTCATGAATATAAGCAAATAAATTGACTGCCAAGGGTTTCTAAATATTTATGATGATAGGCACACTTTGTAGAAAAGACAAAAATACATAAGACTATAGTCTTAAGTACATAAAGTGAAAAAGTGAAAATCCGTAATGTCTTTATTCATTTTCTCGATGAACCATGAGTAATTTTATGAATGCCTACCAATAAATTGTTTATTATTTTCATACATTTGGGATGATATTCTTATTGTTCCAGAAAATCCACAAAAATACCTAAGTCTTATATCCAGATTACAAAAAGTGAAAATTCAAAATATGTTTACTTATTTTTTCTCTGGGTGAAAAATGTATATTTTAATAAATGTGAACAAATATATTTTTGACAAAAGATAATTGACATTCTTGATGAAATAATTGTTTCAGAAAATCTACAAAATACATAAGACTAGTCTTATATCCAAAAGGTGTAAAAATATGACATTTTTCAGTTTGTTTGTATAATTTGTATGTAGATGTCAGAGGTAAATCTCATGAATATAAGCAAATAAATTTACTGCAAAGGGTTTATAAATATTTATGATGATAAGCATATTTTCTAGAAAAGAGAAAAATATATAAGACTATAGTCTTAAGTAAATAAAGTGAAAAAGTGAAAATCCGCAATGTCTTCATTCATTTTCTCTATGAACCATGAGTAATTTTATAAATGCCTACGAATAAATAGTTTATTATTTTAATATATTTGGGATGATATTCTTATTGTTCCAGAAAATCCACAAAAATACCTAAGTCTTATATCCAGATTATCAAAAAGTGAAAATTCTAAATATTTTTATTAATTCTTTATATGGGTGAAAAATTAGTATTTTAATGAATGTGAACAAATACATTTTTTACTAAGATTTTTTAAAATTCTTGATGAAATAATTGTTTCAGAAAATCTATAAAATAGATAAGACTTGTCTTATATCCAAAAGGTGTAAAAATGTGAAATTCTTCAGTGTTTGTAAAATTTGTATGTAGATGTCAGAGGTAAATCTCATGAATATAAGCAAATAAATTGACTGCAAAGGGTTTATAATTATTTATGATGATAAGCATACTTTCTAGAAAAGAGAAAAATATATAAGACTATAGTCTTAAGTAAATAAAGTGAAAAAGTGAAAATCCGCAATGTCTTCATTCATTTTCTCGATGAACCACGAGTCATTTTATAAATGCCTACGAATAAATAGTTTATTATTTTCATATATTTGGGATGATATTCTTATTGTTCCAGAAAATCCACAAAAATACCTAAGTCTTATATCCAGATTATAAAAAAGTGAAAATTCTAAATATGTTTATTTATTCTTTATATGGGTGAAAAATTAGTATATTAATGAATGTGAACAAATACATTTTTTACTAAGATTTTTAAAAATTCTTGATGAAATAATTGTTTCAGAAAATCTATAAAATAGATAAGACGTGTCTTATATCCAAAAGGTGTAAAAATGTGAAATTCTTCAGTGTTTGTAAAATTTGTATGTAGATGTCAGAGGTAAATCTCATGAATATAAGCAAATAAATTGACTGCAAAGGGTTTATAAATATTTATGATGATAAGCATACTTTCTAGAAAAGAGAAAAATATATAAGACTATAGTTCTAAGTAAATAAAGTGAAAAAGTGAAAATCCGTAATGTCTTTATTCATTTTCTCGATGAACCATGAGTAATTTTATAAATGCCTACCAATAAATTGTTTATTATTTTCATACATTTGGGATGATATTCTTATTGTTCCAGAAAATCCACAAAAATACCTAAGTCTTATATCCAGATTATAAAAAAGTGAAAATTCAAAATATGTTTACTTATTCTTTCTCTGGGTGAAAAATTTATATTTTAATAAATGTGAACATATATATTTTTGACAAAGGATATTTTACATTCTTGATGAAATAATTGTTTCAGAAAATCTACAAAATACATAAGACTAGTCTTATGTCCAAAAGGTGTAAAAATGTGAAATTGTTCAGTTTGTTTGTATAATTTGTATGTAGATGTCAGAGGTAAATCTCATGAATATAAGCAAATAAATTGACTGCAAAGGGTTTATAATTATTTAAGATGATAAGCATACTTTCTAGAAAAGAGAAAAATATATAAGACTATAGTCTTAAGTAAATAAAGTGAAAAAGTGAAAATCCGCAATGTCTTCATTCATTTTCTCGATGAACCATGAGTCATTTTATAAATGTCTACCAATAAATTGTTTATTATTTTCATATATTTGGGATGATATTCTTATTGTTCCAGAAAATCCACAAAAATACCTAAGTCTTATATCCAGATTATCAAAAAGTGAAAATTCAAAATATGTTTATTTATTCTTTATATGGGTGAAAAATTAGTATTTTAATGAATGTGAACAAATACATTTTTTACAAAGATTTTTTTAAATTCTTGATGAAATAATTGTTTCAGAAAATCTATAAAATAGATAAGACTTGTCTTATATCCAAAAGGTGTAAAAATGTGAAATTCTTCAGTGTTTGTAAAATTTGTATGTAGATGTCAGAGGTAAATCTCATGAATATAAGCAAAAAAATTTACTGCAAAGGGTTCATAAATATTTATGATGATAAGCACACTTTCTAGAAAAGACAAAAATACATTTGACTACAGTCTTAAGTACATAAAATGAAAAAGTGAAAATCCGCAATGTCTTCATTCATTCTCTCGATGAACCATGAGTCATTTTATAAATGTCTACCAATAAATTGTTTATTGTTTTCATACATTTGGGATGATATTCTTATTGTTCCAGAAAATCCACAAAAATACTTAAGTCTTATATACAGATTATCAAAAAGTGAAAATTCTAATTATGTTTATTTATTCTTTATATGGGTGAAAAATTAGTATTTTAATGAATGTGAACAAATACATTTTTTACAAAGATTGTTTTAAATTCTTGATGAAATAATTGTTTCAGAAAATCTATAAAATAGATAAGACTTGTCTTATATCAAAAAGGTGTAAAAATGTGAAATTCTTCAGTGTTTGTAAAATTTGTATGTAGATGTCAGAGGTAAATCTCATGAATATAAGCAAATAAATTGACTGCAAAGGGTTTATAATTATTTAAGATGATAAGCATACTTTCTAGAAAAGAGAAAAATATATAAGACTATAGTCTTAAGTAAATAAAGTGAAAAAGTGAAAATCCGCAATGTCTTCATTCATTTTCTCGATGAACCATGAGTCATTTTATAAATGTCTACCAATAAATTGTTTATTATTTTCATATATTTGGGATGATATTCTTATTGTTCCAGAAAATCCACAAAAATACCTAAGTCTTATATCCAGATTATCAAAAAGTGAAAATTCAAAATATGTTTATTTATTCTTTATATGGGTGAAAAATTAGTATTTTAATGAATGTGAACAAATACATTTTTTACAAAGATTTTTTTAAATTCTTGATGAAATAATTGTTTCAGAAAATCTATAAAATAGATAAGACTTGTCTTATATCCAAAAAGTGTAAAAATGTGAAATTCTTCAGTGTTTGTAAAATTTGTATGTAGATGTCAGAGGTAAATCTCATGAATATAAGCAAAAAAATTTACTGCAAAGGGTTCATAAATATTTATGATGATAAGCACACTTTCTAGAAAAGACAAAAATACATTTGACTACAGTCTTAAGTACATAAAATGAAAAAGTGAAAATCCGCAATGTCTTCATTCATTCTCTCGATGAACCATGAGTCATTTTATAAATGTCTACCAATAAATTGTTTATTGTTTTCATACATTTGGGATGATATTCTTATTGTTCCAGAAAATCCACAAAAATACTTAAGTCTTATATACAGATTATCAAAAAGTGAAAATTCTAATTATGTTTATTTATTCTTTATATGGGTGAAAAATTAGTATTTTAATGAATGTGAACAAATACATTTTTTACAAAGATTGTTTTAAATTCTTGATGAAATAATTGTTTCAGAAAATCTATAAAATAGATAAGACTTGTCTTATATCAAAAAGGTGTAAAAATGTGAAATTCTTCAGTGTTTGTAAAATTTGTATGTAGATGTCAGAGGTAAATCTCATGAATATAAGCAAATAAATTGACTGCAAAGGGTTTCTAAATATTTATGATGATAAGCACACTTTCTAGAAAAGGCAAAAATACATAAGACTATAGTCTTAAGTACATAAAGTGAAAAAGTGAAAATCCGTAATGTCTTTATTCATTTTCTCGATGAACCATGAGTCATTTTATAAATGTCTACCAATAAATTGTTTATTGTTTTCATACATTTGGGATGATATTCTTATTGTTCCAGAAAATCCACAACAATACCTAAGTTTTATATCCAGATAATCAAAAAGTGAAAATCCACATTATTTTTATTTGTTCTTTCTTGATGAATTAATTGTTTCATAAAATCCATAAAATCCATGAAATACATAAAATACATGACACTATTGAGTACAAAATGAAAAAGTGAAAAATCCGCAATGTCTTAATTCATTCTCTTGATGAATCATGAGTCATTTAATACATGTTAGCACATATAAATTTATAATTTTTTATTTATATGATCATCATGAATGTCTAAAAAAATCAATTTCTTTGGCATTCTTTGAAGAAGGCACCTTTAATCAATATAAACAAATTGGTGTGACATGATGAAAAATGTGTCATTTAATAAATGTGAAATTTATTAAATTTAATAAATTCTTTTTTTTTTTTAAACAAGTATCTTCATTGGGTGTCCACATAGGAAAATACAGAATCAAGTAATATGTTTAACCCGTTTTTCTTTTTTCCCCCCTCAACATTAATGCAAAATGGTCATACATAAATGGTAAATGGTTGGCATTTATATAGCGCCTTTATCCAAAGCGCTGTACAATTGATGCTTCTCATTCACCCATTCATACACACACTCAGACACCAACGGCAATTGGCAGCCATGCAAGGCACCGACCAGCTCGTCAGGAGCATTTGGGGGTTAGGTGTCTTGCTCAGGGACTCTTCGACACAGACTGGGCGGGGAATCGAACCGGCAACCCTCCGACTGCCAGACAACTGCCTGAGCCATCTCACCCCTCATGGTGACCAACATTGCCAATATTTAACATTTTTACATTACATTACATTATTGGCATACGCTCTTATCCAGAGTGACATACAGTTGATTAGACTAAGCAGAAGACAATTCCCCCCCAGGAGCAATGCAGGGTTAAGGGCCTTGCTCAAGGGCCCAACAGCTGTGCTGATCTTATTGTGGCTACACCGGGATTAGGACCTTGCGAGTCTCACTCATTTACCTTAACCACTATGCTACTGGCCGCCCCTTAACAAGACATAATTACATAAATAATAAACAATAGGTAAAATAAAATGAAAGAAAATAAATGAAAGAAAAAGAAGAAGCTATAGCAAAGGCTCTGACATGACAACAGTACCTTGTTTAAATCTGTGATTTATTTTATTAAATATTATATATAAAATCTGCTCTGTCGCAGAATAAGACCAACTAGCCTTAGATTCTAGCTCATCTCAAGGGAAGAAAGAGAATTGACATATGAAAGTATTGGGTCCCATAATTTGTAAAAATTATCAGAACAACCCTGAAGACTGTATTTTATTTTTTCTAAATGAAGGAGAGACATTAAGTGTCTTAGCCATGAATTAGGAGGTGGAGGTTTAGGGTCCTTCCAGTGCAGAAGTATATGTCTGCGAGCAATAAGTGAGGCAAAATAAACAATTTTACTCTCCCCGTCAGTAAGACACTTGGAGTCTTCCGGGAGAACCAGCTTCTTATTTAGGGCTTTTGAGAGTGAATCATAAAAAGAAGCCCAGAATGGACCCAGCTTTTGGACAGGAAAAAAATCATAAGAGTGTGATGCGCTGAAAATAGAAAGCATCTATCACAAGTGTCACTAGTATTGAACAACTTTTTTAGTCTGACTTTGGAAAAGTCAACCCTATATAGGACCTTGAATTGTATAAGTGTCGACCGAGCACAGGATGAGGTAGAGAACACATTAATTACTGACAAAGATTATTTTTTTTAGACATTCACGATGATTGTTCCAGAAAACCGACAAAATATATGAGACTATAGTCTTATGTCCAAAAAGTGAAATAATATGAAAATAAGCAATGTATATTCTTTGTCATTTTTATGAAGGATGTACATTTCATAAATATGAACAAATAAATTGACTGGAATGAGATTTTCCTGAAAATCCACAAAATACATAAGACTATAGTCACATCCAAAAATTGTAAAATCCACAAAGTGTGTTTTTATAATCTCTATATATGGAGGTACATTTCATAAATATAAGCAAATATATTTACAACATTCATGATTACAATCACACTTCCAGAAAATCTACTAAATACATTAAACCTTAAATACAAAAAGTGAAAAGATGAAAACCCTCAATGTGTTTATTCTTTCTATGGATGGAAAATTAGTCATAATAAATGTGAACAAATACATTGTTTATAAAAAAATTTTTAGACATTCATGATGAAATCCTATGTGTTTTTATCCTTTCTATTGATGAAAGAGATACATTTCATTCATATGAACCATTAAATTCACTACTATCGATATAAAGGGATCTAATTCCTCTACAGATCACCCAATATGAATGTAAGCACCCTCAAATTAAATTATCATTATTCATTATGTCATTTAAAATCCATGGTGCTTGAGTATAAAACTGAAATTGTACGTATTCGGACGGTACAGTACAATTAGTACAGACTGCACTATATGATGCAAAGTATTAAAATAAAAAGCTGTAGTGCTAGAGCTTGCGGACCCTATGCCTGGCTCCACATACAGCTGTTTGGCATAATCACATCTGCAGCAGAGCAGGGAGATTTCTGTTCAGACTCGGGGGAATATTCTGTGTGGGGTAGTTTATAAACATGGTGCCAAGCCACGTCCAACACAGCAGCAATCCACCTATGGCAAGGTATGTATGGACTTGTGCTGTTCTGCTGATATCTTTTAAAATCAGACAATATTTTACAAAGGAACAGGGAAAGCTGCATGTGACTTTGACTAAATCCTGAAGTTAAACGATGAATTAATCCTGAAGTTAAACGCTAAATTAATCTTGAAGTTAAAGGATAAATTAAAGGATAAGTTAAACAATAAGTTAAATGATAGGTGAAACGATAAGTTAAACGATAGCTAAATCACAGCAAATGAGAAAATGTGTCTCAATCGGAACAATGGAGGCATGTCCAATTCCTATGATACACTTTTATAGCAAAATAAATATATGAACAGCATTTTATGCAACAGCATAGACTTTTTCCTGTTATGATATTTTAAGAAAATACATCCACCAATTGACTAACAGCAGGTCAATCAATAAGACTGATTTTTTGGTTTTAGCACACTGCTTTCATTAGAATAATATATAATAATATTTATCTATTAATATACATAATAAGGAGTGCTTCCGTTTACATTCTTCCAAGTTCTACATATTTCCAGGTAAAAAAATGCTGAGAATAGCACATAATCAGATAATTAATGCTGCTTAAAAAAAGGTAGTGAAATAGTAAGAAATTGAACGGAAATACTTAGAAATACATCCACTATGACCGATCAATTCAAGTGACTACCTTATAGTCATCAAAGGTTTAAGTTGGTTATAGACTAAGAGTTTAATTGCAAACCAAGCTCTCCCTTTGACAACTACAACATAGTCACTTGAATGTATTGGTAATAGGTGGTGTTTCTAAGGATTTCAGTTTAGTGTCTTAGCGTTTAACCATTTATTTTAATCACCCAATTATGTGCCACATATTTACATGGGGTAAATACAGGGGGCTGTAAGCAGACGTGTTATATTAGATGCTATTTATCTCTTTTTAAACCACAAATTAAATGTCTCTACAGTGATACGGGTTGATCAGAGGGGAAATGCCAAACGGAATCCTTTTTGTCAGGAAGCGTAATCGAGTACTGAACTTGTGGTAATAAATTGAAAAAGTAATATCCATTTTAAATAAACTCCATCTAAAATAAAAATTTAAGCACACAGGAGTGTAGATCCAGATCATTCAGTTATGACATTTGTGGTAAGGTTAAAGGTGAAAAGGTTAAATGCTGATGACAGACTTATATACTCCATCTCTCAATATCATAATCTTGTGATATACTCTATCTGTAAAGATCAGCACTTACACACTTTAATACACATACTCTATCTGTAAAGATCAGCACTTACACACTTTAATACATATACTCTATCTGTAAACATCAGCACTTACACACTTTAATACACATACTCTATCTGTAAAGATCAGCACTTACACACTTTAATACACATACTCTATCTGTAAAGATCAGCACTTACACACTTTAATACACATACTCTATCTGTAAAGATCAGCACTTACACACTTTAATACACATGCTCTATCTGTAAAGATCAGCACTTACACACTTTAATACGCATACTCTATCTGTAAAGATCAGCACTTACACACTTTAATACGCATACTCTATCTGTAAAGATCAGCACTTACACACTTTAATACGCATACTCTATCTGTAAACATCAGCACTTACACACTTTAATACACATACTCTATCTGTAAACATCAGCACTTACACCCTTTAATACACACTCTATCTGTAAACAGTCTGGGTATGACTCTCCTCCGCTCCAGACCATGGCCGAGGGGAGAGATGAACTCCAGTCTCTCGGCTCTGGGCGGCACCCCACGCCTTCCTGAAGAACCTGTTCCTGGTGGTCCTGGGGCTCTGCATAAACTACGTGAACGGCACACTGGTGCTGACATTCCTCCGCACGCCGTCGCCGAGTGTGGAGCCTTGCTACATCCTGGACGTGCACATGGTGCTGAACATGGTGCTGACAGACATGGTGCAGCTGGGCCTGGTGATCGCGCTACATCCTGTACGTGCACATGGTGCTGAACATGGTGCTGACAGACATGGTGCAGCTGGGCCTGGTGATCGCGCTGCATCCTGTACGTGCACATGGTGCTGAACATGGTGCTGACCGACATGGTGCAGCTGGGCCTGGTGATCGCGCTGCATCCTGTACGTGCACATGGTGCTGAACATGGTGCTGCCCGACATGGTGCAGCTGGGCCTGGTGATCGCGCTGCATCCTGTACGTGCACATGGTGCTGAACATGGTGCTGACTGACATGGTGCAGCTGGGCCTGGTGATCGCGCTGCATCCTGTACTGTAAATATATATATATATAAAGGGATTTAGATAAATAAATAAAAATAAAGAAAATCCCTCCACTATACATCTTGAGAAGAATCATTAAGTGTTATTTCTTTAGCCATTTGTAGAGTATCCCGATAAAAGAGCATTGTAAATACACACACGCTTACATGATGCATCGCATATAATGCTCCCTCCTGTCTCAGAGCTTTGAGTAAAACATTAAACGACCGCTCTCTCAATAAAACTGATTTCAATATTTGTTTATCCCTGAGAGGTGTTTCATTTACTATAATGTGTGCTGAGTCGGGAGCCCTTGTTCTGCTAAATGCGGTCTGTCATCTATAAACCCTAAGACAGAACAGCAACAACCAACCATTCACATCTAAACTGGGGCACCACATAAGGATCATCTCTTCTGACCTACTTTACCCAAAACGGTAGAGGACTTTGTAGGGCAATATGGAGACAATTGCAGAAAAATAAGTCGCTCCACATTATTACTAATATTACAAATAACAGCATGTTCTGAGAGTTGAGCTGATTCAGGACATGAAAACGATACTTTGGCTTCATCACATAGCCACAGCACAGCCACACATGGGGTGATCTGATTGTTAATCCCTTTAATGAACGCAAAAGCCTGAGACACCTGCAGGCGGTTCTTCAGGGTGAGTCCAGCTTCCGGAGTGAGGCAGCATACAAGGCAAAGGAGAAATTCCACTCAGATACTAGGAAGTATTTTTTCCCCAGAGTGGTCACTGCGGAATAGCTTGCCAGGACATGTAGTGGGAGGCAGAAACGCTGGGGGTTTTCAAGACCAGACTGCATAAAGTGCCAGATATAACTTAGCTTTTAGGCAACTAAGCAGTAGGTACACTAGTGGTCGGAAAAGGTGAGCATTGCTGGACTGAATGGCCTGTTTGTGTTGTGATGTGTAACTAACACTGGACTGAATGGCCTGTTCTCACCGTTGTGTTGTGATGTGTAACTAATACAATGCAAATTACAGCCAAGCCTACAGTCGGCACAACGCCAGACCTGGCAGCATTATCTGCACCGCATTGCTCAGTAGAAGCCTGAGCTTCTAAACCCTCCGTGAAAATACAGCTGTGTTACATTACATTATTTGTCAGACGCTCTTATCCAGAACAACGTACAGTTGATTACACTAAGCAGGAGACAATCCTCCCCTGGAGCAGTGCAGGGTTAAGGGCCTTGCTCAAGGGCCCAACGGCTATGCGGATCTTATTGTGGCTACACCGGGATTAGAACCACCGACCCTGCGGGTCCCAGTTGTGTACCTTAACCACTACGCTACAGATCAGAGGCAGAAACCCGGTGTTCTCTGGATAAAGAAGGTCGATCAGGTGCCACAGTGAGCACATTACAGTCTGAACTCCACTCAGCAACGGGGGAAGAAAACAAACCACGGGCAGCTTCATTTGAAAGAAATTTAATCAAGAACTCTTTACAAAATCAAATCTCCATTACAAAAAAGTTAGAAAGAGAGGGAGGGTCTGAGGAGAAACAGAAAGCAGAGGTCTAACAGACACCAGAGCTCACAGAGCTTAAAACAGAAAGCCCAAACCTCCTCTCCTCTAAAGGGTTTTTTTGGTGTCTGAAGGTATCATACCATTTTTATTATACACTTCCAGTAAAGCAGGAAAAATAAAACGCCTCTAAAGCACAAAACTGCAGGTTTAACGGTGTACAAATGACGAGCAGAGGGGCAGCAGAGGGGCAGGAGAGCCGGGTCCTCAGTCCTGCGTCGAGACTGAAACTTCACCACCATGCCGACTCAGCGCCCGGGCGGGGGAATACGCAAATAAGCCTTAACGCCTTCTCCTTTTTTTAAAGTTATTTGTCTTTTTCGTTTTTTTCATGTATTTTTTTTTTTTTTATTCGATGCAAATAACATTATAAATTAAAAACTTCACAAAACGAAACGCCCGGAGAGCGTCTCACTTCGGGGGGGTGGGGGGTCTTGGGGTTGTGCTGGGGAGGTCCAGCGTCAGGCCGTATGTACAGGGGGGGAGGGGGGGGGGGGAGGGGGGGGGCTGGGCTCACCAGCCCGGGACAGCACACGCCGGGCCCCGGGCCCCGGGGCCCCACACAGCCACTCCACGGGCCCCGGGGCCCCACACAGCCTCTCCACGGGCGGGGCCCCGATCATCGCCGAGCGGGCATCAGCAGCTGGGTGGCCGTGACGGAGTCGGGGAACAGGTTGTGATAGGTCGGGAGGGGGACGTACGCAGCCGTGATCATTTTACCTGGAGGGGGGGGGGGGGGGGGGGAACAAAACCACACTCAGTTAACCTCACTCAGCCCGTTCTGCCCCCAAGCCCAATACGACAAAACCACACTCAGTTAACCTCACTCAGCCCGTTCTGCCCCAAGCCCAATACGACAAAACCACACTCAGTTAACCTCACTCAGCCCGTTCTGCCCCAAGCCCAATACGACAAAACCACACTCAGTTAACCTCACTCAGCCTGTTCTGCCCCCAAGCCCAATACGACAAAACCACACTCAGTTAACCTCACTCAGCCCTTTCTGCCCCAAGCCCAATACGACAAAACCACACTCAGTTAACCTCACTCAGCCCGTTCTGCCCCCAAGCCCAATACGACAAAACCACACCAAGTTAACCTCACTCAGCCTGTTCTGCCCCAAGCCCAATACGACAAAACCACACTCAGTTAACCTCACTCAGCCCTTTCTGCCCCAAGCCCAATACGACAAAACCACACTCAGTTAACCTCACTCAGCCTGTTCTGCCCCCAAGCCCAATACGACAAAACCACACCAAGTTAACCTCACTCAGCCTGTTCTGCCCCAAGCCCAATACGACAAAACCACACTCAGTTAACCTCACTCAGCCCGTTCTGCCCCCAAGCCCAATACGACAGGGGGTCTGGGCCTGGCCTGAGAGACAGCATAGCAGCCATTTGATTGGTGGAAAAAGAATACAGTCGAGATGCCATGATTTTACAGTAATTATGTTTGAGTGGAATATGGCAGTCTTGGGTCTGAAAGGGTTAAAGCATTAAAGTGCACAAATGAATAAATACAAGACACAACCCAGGTGCACGTAAAACACAAACTACAGGCCCATGAGCTGTGCAGGTGTCATTTGGATTTGTAGGAAAAGATTTTCAGGAATTTCGATCCTCAATAGTTGAACACAGAAGTGGTATATGCACTCTATAAAGACAGACAAAATCGTTGCAAAAATCTAAATTCATAGTGCAATAAAAGAAGACGTTTTTTTTTTTTTGCATTTTACTTGGAAATGTAACTAATCTGTGCAGACTGCAACGGGGTGTGGCTTGGGCCTAAACGCGGACGTGAGCATCGGATAAGGAGCCAGGCACACGGGGGTCAGAGCTCCGGGGCGGGGGACCCACCTGCAAACCAGCGGCCGTGCAGCGCGTTCACTGCGGCCATCGCAGCCGGGATGGTGGGGCATTTCACGTACACGTTCCCCTGAAACACACACAGAGGGCCATGGGTACACAGCACGTCTCCAACATGATTACAGCATGATCTTCAACACCCCTCACTGACTTTCTTCACAAAAAAAGCCTCTAGCTTTCAGAAATTGACAAATACTTCAACATCACATAATACCTAGTGCTCACTGTTTACCTAAGAATTAGATTGTATAAGCACCGTATCGGGCCCGATGGGACCCCCAGTGTTTCTGCCTTCACAAGTCCTGACAAGCTACTCAACAGCGTGAAAAAATACTTCCTAACGTCTGTGCAGAATTTACCCTGTGCCAATTTCCATTTACACCCCCTCGTTCTGCTAACCAAACTGAACCGAAAGAATCTCCCGCAATTCTCCTTGTTGATCCCTTTTATGAATGTAAAAGCCTCCATCAAATTGCCCAGCCCATCCAAGCCTCCTATACCACAGCTTGAAGAGATTAAGTATTTTAATTAATTCCTCATAACTCCTATCATTCATTTCAGGAACCAATTTAGTTGCCCTTCTTTGTGCCTTTCCAGAGCCCCTATATCTTTCCTGCAGTACTCAACAAGAATTTGTTCAAACAGGTTTCGATAATAGCCAGACATGGAGCCCGTTTATGAGCGAGTTAAACTGATCAGGCCACGTCAATAAATAACCCTCCTGTGTGGTATTAACAGAGCAGCTGTGTTCGGGGGTTCGGGTATGTAAAGGAGCGGCTCTTACCTGCGGCGAGTTCTTATCCACGTATATGTGCACCACGCCGCCATGTTTGTTGCATTCTTCGATGACGTCGTCCTGAATCTCCACATCCCAGCCCGGCCCGTCCTCCCTGAGAAACCAGGAAACGGGAAATGATGTCACTTCCTGGGAGTCAAGCCCCTCAAATCACTTTAATCACAGATTCACCTTGCAGTATAGCTCAATGTTTTTCTCCGAAAGTCAGCACAACACCTTCAGCTCAACTTTGTTCCTGGTATATAAACCACTTTGAGATGCTGAGGACCTTTCCCTAGCCAGATAGCCTCTGGTGCATTTTCCAATCATTACATTACATTATTGCCATTTGGCAGACGCTCTTACCCAGAGCGACGTACAGTTGATTAGACTAAGCAGGAGACGATCCTCCCCAGGAGCAATGCAGGGTTAAGGGCCCTGCTCAAGGGCCCAACGGCTGTGCGGATCTTATTGTGGCTACACCGGGGACCGAACCAGCGACCTTGCGCATCCCAGTCATTTACCTTAACCACTACGTCACAGGCCGCCCCCATCACATGCTGAAACACAGGCCCCGTCAAGTCATGTACAACAGACCCAACAACCTCCCACAGAGCAGCGCTGAACGCGGGCAGGGCCCGGTTACGGGCGGTACTTACGCCTGAGGGTTGAACATGTTGGCCAGCTGGAAGCAGTGGGTGGCCAGGGGCTGTGTGGGCAGATTCAGGGGCGTATTCACGTTCATGCTCATGCTCATGTTCAGCGCCGGGCTCATGGCTGCAGCTACAGAACAAAACAGAATGAAGACGTTACATTACATTAATGGCATTTGGCAGACGCTCTTATCCAGAGCGACGTACAATCCTACCCCTGGAGCACTGCAGGGTTAAGGGCCTTGCTCAACGGCCGTGCAGATCGTACTGTGGCTACACACGGGGACCGAACCACCGACCTCGCGGGTCCCAGTCATGCACCTTAACCACTACGCTACAGGGCGCCCCTGTAAACATGACTACACACACAAGTGCAAATAACCGCCATAGGGGAGGGACAAGACGGCGGGCTATGAGTTCGGTCACACGCCACTCCATCACCACCCCCCACTCCTCATCCACGGGCCGTGTCTGACGGTTTAGGGAGCAGTATCATTGCATAAGCTCCATCCGCGCATTCTCCCTCGAGTGACTCAGCGGTACGCAGCGACTGCATCCCGCCTACGGCCCTGCGTAACCGCCAACAGGTCGAAAGGGCGCTCCACGCTATGCAAACGCCACACGAGGCACAGGCACATTCCAGCCGAGAAACCACACCATCGCACGTCCACTGCTGCAGCCCAAAACACAGCACGACTGCTTAGGGTCGAAATACAGGCATTAACCTGCCCATGCAATACACCCCCTTAACCTAAAACACAGCAGGACTGCTTAGGGTCTCCATGCAGGTGTTAATCTGCCCATGCAATACAGGCAGACAGTATTCCACATCAGCACAAAAGGCGCACTGGCCTCTGTGGCCACAAGGGGGCAGATTTTCAGTGCGCGCCAGAGATGATAATCATTCTGTTGGTTAAGAACACGCACACTCTGTCTATATCCCGGTTCTCAGGGGAGGGGGGGGGACGCGTACGCTGGAGAGGGGGATCATGCGTTAAATATGGGAATCAGTCACCTTCTGGGGGTTGGGTCAGCCTTGCTTGTAAATCTACAAGATCAGAAGAAACACAATCACCAGGTGCACTTCCATGGAAACAGAGTTTTCTTTTTTTTCTTTTTAAGTTAAGACTCGAGCGATGGACTTTGTGAAGATGGGCATGGGGAGAGCGGGATGGACGTCTGACTGGAGTGGCGATGAGTGAGGAGGAGCCGGACAAGGCCTCAAACACACCCCCCCTCACCCCCCCGCCCACCGCACCGGGTCACTCTCCTTTGCTCTCATTTTACATGTC
>NC_083769.1:49973676-49986176 GCF_963514075.1 Conger conger | reverse complement strand
ACAGTAGGGGTGTTCATGGCGGTGTGGGGGACAGTAGAGGTGTTCATGGCGGTGTGGGGGACAGTAGAGGTGCCCTTGGCGGTGTGGGGGACAGTAGAGGTGTGGGGGACAGTAGGGGTGCCCATGGCGGTGTGGGGGGCAGTAGAGGTGTTCATGGCGGTGTGGGGGACAGTAGAGGTGTTCATGGCGGTGTGGGGGACAGTAGAGGTGCCCTTGGCGGTGTGGGGGACAGTAGAGGTGTGGGGGACAGTAGGGGTGCCCATGGCGGTGTGGGGGGCAGTAGGGGTGTTCATGGCGGTGTGGGGGACAGTAGAGGTGCCCATGGCGGTGTGGGGGGCAGTAGGGGTGTTCATGGCGGTGTGGGGGACAGTAGAGGTGTTCATGGCGGTGTGGGGGACAGTAGAGGTGCCCTTGGCGGTGTGGGGGACAGTAGAGGTGTGGGGGACAGTAGGGGTGCCCATGGCGGTGAGGGGAACAGTAGAGGTGCCCATGGCGGCATTGGGGGGCAGTAGAGGTGCCCATGGCGGTGTGGGGGGCAGTAGAGGTGTTCATGGCGGTGTGGGGGACAGTAGGGGTGCCCATGGCGGTGAGGGGAACAGTAGAGGTGCCCATGGCGGCATTGGGGGGCAGTAGAGGTGCCCATGGCGGTGTGGGGGGCAGTAGGGGTGTTCATGGCGGTGTGGGGGACAGTAGAGGTGTTCATGGCGGTGTGGGGGGCAGTAGAGGTGCTCTTGGCGGTGTGGGGGACAGTAGCGGTACCCATGGCGGTGTGGGGGACAGTAGCGGTACCCATGGCGGTGTGGGGGACAGTAGCGGTGCCCTTGGCGGTGTGGGGGACAGTAGGGGTGTTCATGGCGGTGTGGGGGACAGTAGGGGTGTTCATGGCGGTGTGGGGGACAGTAGAGGTGCCCATGGCGGTGTGGGGGACCTACAAGGGGCTCCGGCGGGCGCGGTAGCGGCCGGACCTCTCCCGGCTGCGGGACCGGCTGCGGCGGCGCTCCTTGCTGCGCTCCCTGCGGCCCCCGCGGCTCTTCTTCCCCTCACGACTGCGGCTCCTGCGCTTCTGCTCACGGCTCCTGCTGCGACTACCACTCCTGCTCCTCTTCTTCCTGCACACACACACACACAGAGCGTTACTCACACACACACTCACTCACACTATACACACACACACACACACACACACACACACACACACACTGAGCGTTACTCACTCACACACACACACTCTCACACACACACACACACTATATACACACAGACAGACAGACAGACAGACAGACACACACACACACACACACACTATATACACACACACACACTATATACACACACACACACTATATACACACACACACACACACACACACACACACACAGCGTTACTCACACACACTCACTCACAAAGAGCATCACACACACACAGCACATCACACACAAGCACATTAAACACACACACAGCAGATTATAACCCAAAAGCACATTAAACACATTGCACATTAACAATGCTATGATACGAGCATCACCTTCCATTCATTTACCAGAGTAAAAGCCCAGCCAGGGTGATTCAGCTCTTACACAGCCCAGCACCCCGTGTCCACCCACCACTCAAACAGCAACCATTAGGTCACAAGAGTTCTCTCAGCCAAACTCACTGAAGCAAAAAAAATAGGGAACCATTCAATTTACCGAGGACGTTGCAGCACTTTTTATGTGTCGTAATTAAAATAGCGGCTAATGGCCGCTTGACAGGTCCGAAGACATGAGCCATACAGACAGGGTGTGAGCGGCCTGTACGTGCTGAAGCCAACAGCCTGCACTACAGTGAGCCACACAGACAGGGTGTGAGCTGCCTGAACGTGCTGAAGCCAACAGCCTGCACTACAGTGAGCCACACAGACAGGGTGTGAGCGGCCTGTACGTGCTGAAGCCAACAGCCTGCACTACAGTGAGCCGCACAGACAGGGTGTGAGCGGCCTGTACGTGCTGAAGCCAACAGCCTGCACCACAGCCACACGCTCACATTCTGTAACAAGTTCAAATGTAATGTCACAGGCCCATTATTCGTGTTTTTCACGATTTTCGATTTGTGTTCCATACTGATTCGAGTCGAACAATTGCAATGCTGGTAGAAGTATGCATGTTAGGTTCTAACTGCTATTTTTCCAAGCTGCGTGTAAAAACGATTTCTGTGACACGACGCATGTTTTCGCATAACTATCATAGTTATTAACGACGTTGCTAAATGTCAACAGAGAGCTGACCGGCGGAGGCGGAGTGGGTAGGGACTCTGTCACTGCGCGTGGGCGTTTAGATACTCAGGAGGAGAACACAGGCGCCTGTGGCCTTTTAAGGACAGACAGCTGAACACTTTCTACCCCTAATTCTAAACACTGTAACGGTAGCATGCAGGCCCTGACAAGGCGCACACTAGCGCCCCCCCCGGACACGGGATGAGTACTCACTTCTTGCTGCGCTCTTCGGTGCCATTGGTACTAGAGGACTTGGTCTCATCCTAAGCAAGGTTGATAGAAGAACATCATCAAGACGAAGAGGCAACATTTCAAGAGGACAGGGCAAAAAGGGGGGAGGGGGGGGATGGGAACGAGAGAGAATATAAAACATCATCATTACTGAAGTATTCACACAGGGCGCTAGTGCTCTGGATAAACTCACAGCTGGGTCCTTCTTACACACACACACACACTGCCGTTACTTTACCTCCTCCCTTTAAAAACACATCTGTGACTACTCAACCCATCCAGCGCTAAAAGATGAGATTAAACTCTTGGCAGGCTATGGAAAGGCAGGTTTAGTGGATCATTGGTTGGACACCCGGCCCCCCCCTCCTCATCAGTACCAAGGCTAGGCTGAGCCTAAGAGAGCCAGCCACGCTAGCAGCCAGCCACTAATTGAGCTCCAGTGGTGGGTGCCATTGCAGTCATCTTCCCCCAGTTTGGCGGACTGTAAGAGCCTGAGGCCACCTCTGTCCCATCCTGCCCTGGAGCAGACACGGATTCACACGGCTTAGTCATGCCCACTCCCAGAAGATGAAATCAGAAAACAAAAATCTCAAATAAAATTGAAATAAAAATAAAAACTTCCACCAGTTCAACCTCATGAAACTCCACCGCAGCGCAGACCGCTGCATGGAGACGTTCCATGTTTGGTAGAGGTGTTGTTTTATGGTTGTTGTTTTTAGGGAAATATATTCATTGAGATATTAATTTTACGGTGTCTCAGAACAATGTGGGAATTACGGGATTAGCAAATAATTTTTAATAAATTCTGTTAAGTACACTAATGGAAAGTTGCAAAAGGACACCAACAGGTGTAAAAGCATGCAAAAAAATAAAAGTATGTGTGCTAATTCATGTACCAAACAATCACAATCGACTGGAGACAAGAGACAGTATTCACATTTCACAATTACATCCTTCCCCAACTGTGCTTAACTGAAGCAGCACCTTCAGAAGTTTTTTTTGTTAATTTTTATAAAATATTAAGTTGGACACATTTACAAGAAACGGGATGCTTGCAAAAGTTGACAGACAAGACTAAACTCACTATTTCAACTAAAATATAGAACCACTAGGCAACGTGTCATATGTGGTGAAATTTCATCACACAAATGAGAACAAATAAATTAAATGGAGAAAACAAAAAAACATTTTTCAAATGGCAGGCTAAACTTCCAAGGTTTACAGTGTGAACAGAAAATTTGAATACTGTCTCTATGGTACATGCGTTAGGTCAAGTGAGTCATCCACTGTATCCACCTTGTTGCAACCGAACAGGTGCTTGGATGTGTAACGATGACTTCCTCCTTCCTCCCCCCCCACCCACCTCCCCTTTTTAATCGTGTTTATTTTATTTTACCTAGGGACCACAGTACATCAATACATTGTGCAATTACTACCTTATTTTTGACAGTTCACACTGGAATCAAAGGTGAATTCATGGGAGTAGAGGTGAGATATCGTTAGGCAAGTCTACAAAAAGAGATAGATGGGCGTTTATTCATAGTTCTGAAGTGGAACTGCAACATGACATCACATTAAACAGACCCCACCCCAAACACACACACACACGTCAGTTTAAAGGGGGTTTTGGGCAAAGGGAGGGCAACAGAAAAGGCAGTTTAATGTGTCGTGTCCTGAACCCACCCCTCCCCTCTCTAACGCTGCCAGTCCCCACACTGCTCACTCACCTTCCTGTAAGGCGCCTCAAGCATCGCTTCAATATCAAAATCGTCAGCCATGTTTCCTGTGAGCTGTGGGGAGAGAGAGAACGTGCCCGTTAGCAGTTATACGGGCATCGCATCCGGGAAACAAGGGGTTGCACAAACCAAACTATGGTTGGTGTAAGGCAAGGTACACCAATGAAGTGGGCCGCAGCAGATTCAGTGCAATGGTCGAGGCAACACAAATCACACAAAATCTATCTATCGATTCATAAACCATGCTTTACCTGAAATGTACAAGTTATGGTTTATTTCAACCTTCAAAGAAACGATGTGTGGTGGTGATGGCCAGAGAAAAGCAAAGGCATTGTTGGAAATTCACATTTACTGTACTCCCTGATGTAAAACCCAGCTATGGCCATCTTGAAATAGCAGCTACCACAGCTGTTTCAGAGCATGGCTTCAGCTTAAACTATGTTGAGTATTGAGCTGGTCTAACCAACCGGTCAACCTGTTACCAGCTCTTTCAAAACCTCCCCATTCGTCGAGCTGGTGTTGTCTAGCTAGCCAGTGGGCGGACATGCTTACAGATCTGAGGGACAGATTATGATGCAGGATTAGCAAATTAGCCCGATAACTGCTAAAAGGATTAGGATATATCTCAATGTTATGGATTTGACGCACAGACATCTTTAGTTGATTGCAAATAATGAATTAACTTCAATAGCACCAATAGTAACCTCATGATACGGATACGTGAAATTTATCCGGATACATAAATGTTTAATCCTGCTTTGTGATAAATTATGAGTTCGTTAAATTACCGCTTTGTAGGGTCACAAATTATATCTCATTCAACTCACACACCCAATACCTTCCCGGCATTTGGCAGACGCTCTTATCCACTCACTTATTATACTCAAACGAAGTACAATAAAGCTACAAACTAAAGCCAGACGTATTGGATTACCAGGAGCTATTCGACAAATAAATTATAGCCCACGTAAATAGTTCACTTGCTAGCCAACGAATTAACGTTACCTTAAATTAGCTAGGTGTAACATGATGGTCGCAAACTGTGCTTGCTGACGCGTCGTGAACGAAATTGAGTTAATCAAAAGTATTGCTTTATCGTTAACGTTAGAGAACTCGCTTTCGCACATTGCCATCACAATCCTGTAAATTGATGTATGATACGGCTAACAATATCATAGCTAAATTAGCCAGGGCGTACATTTTGCTAACGTTAGCCACCAATGTTTGTTTACGCTTAGCTAGCTAGCCAACTTACCTGCTCGGGAACAAATAAAAAGCATTGCCTTAGCTAGCTAACTTGGTAATGAACTAACATCAACTTCAATATTAATTTAGCTAACGTCGTTGGCCAAATTTAACGATACCCAACAGAGAGACTAGCTGGACGATGCCTTAGACTAATAACACTAGACTACGATTGCGAATGGTCAGCTAGCTAACAAACTTGTGTTGGAAATGTGTCGTTACACAAACCCCCCCCCCCAAAAAAAGCGTGACTGGATACACTATTTCTATCGGAAACAGTCCGCAGAAACCAGCTATATTGCGAAGTTTGTGGTGTTGCCAATTTTAGTGCATACAGCTAAATATGACTGAGCAATAGTCTAGTTCACAATAAATCTATATGAGCTAAAAGCTAGCTTTTTGTTAAAATATTCAGCATTACCTCGGAGAGATTTCAACTTCAGTCCTCCTCCACAGGCCTCTTGACCTCCCACAAACACTCTAGCGAGCCGTTCTTCTTCCGCCTTAGCTGACTAGCTAATCTTACACGCTCATTCAATCCTACAATATTTTGTTGTTTGGTAAATAACGCGAATAAATGCAGTATATTGGAAGATAATATAAACTGCAAAACGTCAGGTTGATTCAATATTGCGATGTATGAAGTTTCCGTTCCTCAGTCGCCGTTGCCTGAGCTTGTCCCAAAATGGCGCCTGTAATCAACACACTAGGGGTCTCTCATCCGGCGGCGCAGGGGCACGTAAATGCGTCACTGTTCAGATGGAGCGCCTAAAAATAATAACATTAATACCTACATAGTATTAACCATTAAATCAAGCAATATCTCATTATAATTTATCGTAGTAGCTCCTGTATTTATTTATTTATTTATTTAACTCGTCATTCAATTGTAAACAGCTAGTTTAAAGCACTAGCTGTGTTTAAATTAGTTAAATTGCCTAATTCTACACTTATTGGTAGCGTATTCTGAGGGAAGCCATTTATGTGCCTTCTTCATCCAAAATTATTGGTTAGCTTCGAGCTAACTTCACCGCGATTGAGAAAGTGGGTCTGATGGGTCAGTGCTTAGCCCTGATCTAAACCCAAAATTTGAGTAGCCTCCCTGTGCTCACCACCAGATTAAAGCTGCTCAATCTTCAGAATAGCACAAAACTAAAAGTAGGTGCAAGTTAAACCATTGTCAAATGACCACCATCTAATTGCAGCGCAATGCTCATAATATTGATGGATTCACTGTCGTTGGACTGTGACGGTTTGGCGCCCTCAGTGGACGTGACCTTTGAACCAGCAGGGCGTTAAATTTGGGTCAGCCCTCTGCAAATGGACACCGCCGACCACCGTTCGGGCGACAGATAAGCAACAAATACATCCAATCTCTGCGCCCAGAGCCAGGAGTAACTGCCCATCTGTGCGCCGGCTTGCGCCAGACCTTCTCTGAAACTATAAGTACTCAGACAGATTTGTACAATCGATTCTTCCTGGCAATGATATTTATAGCTTTAGCGCATGGGAAGGTTAGAGGGTTATTTTTTAAATCTCCATCTGTGATACTAATGTCACCCAAACTCTTTGCCTCTGGTTTGATAAATTGTATTTTCACATGCAAATAAGTTGCCTTTGCTGAAATATTTAATGTGAAAGTGGGGTCTTCTTTGGAAACAGGACTTGTTTTTCATTTGAAAGCAAGAAATAAAAATTGCCTGTAATATATTTTGGTGATGGAGAGAGAGAACAGGGGCAAAGTTGTTGGGTTAAGGGCCCGACGGCAGAGTTCTTCCTTTTTCATTTCGGGACCCAACTTCATTTACATGCAGGTCAGCATCCCGATGTGTCCACCCGGGGACTCAAACCAGCAACTCTACCTGCCCTTCCCTCACACGCCATCGCATCTTGCGCAGAAGTGGGCTCCACCTCATGTAGGGCGGCCTGTAGTGTAGTGGTTAAGGTAAACGACTGGGACCCGCAAGGTCGGTGGTTCCAGTAATCCCAGTCTAGCCACAATAAGATCCGCACAGCAGTTGGGCCCTTGAGCAAGGCCCTTAACCCTGCATTGCTCCAGGGGAGGATTGTCTCCTGCTTAGTCTAATCAACTGTACGTCGCTCTGGATAAGAGCGTCTGCCAAACGCCAATAATGTAATAATGTAATGTAGGCTTTACCTCCAGGACCTGCAGTTACAGAACGCAGCCGTACACAAACTCCCTTCTTACCTTTGCATTTTAAAACCCCCGTCCTCTCACTGAAACAGGGAAAACTTTTATTTACTGAACACCACGGTGACGGGATTAGAGAACAAACAAACAAAAGAACACTGTCTCATTTCTGCAGATGAGTTCAGAAACAGGGTGTCATCCAGCAAAGTGTGAATGCTTCTGGGCCCTCAATTCCAGGCGACATTGGCTCAGGAGGTAAGAGCAGTCGGGGGGTTGTCGTTTCGATCCCCTGACCTGGGTGTGTCAAAGGGTCCCTGAGTAAGACACCTAACCCCAATTGCTCCCAAAGAGCTGTTTGGTACCCTTCATGGCAGCCTTTCACCGTTGGTGTGTGTGAATGGGTGAACGGGTGAATGGGTGAATGAGAGGCATCTTTTGATTATGCCTTATGATTCACCCCAATGCATCAGAATTCTGTTTACATTGCATTACTCTACACTACAGTGATGCTGACACTGAAAAATAATAAATAAATATAGCCCAGCAACAACATTTACAGAAGTTTGCAGACCTGGTAGAGAACCATTAAAAATCCTGGATGCTCAACGGTGCCTGGAAAGAGAACGTATTTTAACCAGCAGGGGGCGACATTAACTAAGGCAAAGCTGGAATATACTTTAAATGAGTAGTTTACCTGGCATGGAGACTCCGGGCTCAACACAGCAGTTATGATCCGCAAAAGTAAAAATACCAAATGAATTCTAACGCAGTTTTAAAAGATAACTTAGATAGTTTTTACAGATACAGTTTTGTTAATTGTTAATTGTTCAGATGCATTGTTGGCAAATTCCTTGAACTCAATGATTTTGATGATGACTCAATGATTCTCATTGATTCTTCACATAATTCTTTTCACTTTTCACACAACAATGAACAGAACAGAACATGGTTTGCATAACATTTGCAAAATATTTAACACAATATGCCGGCACTGAGAACAGATTTCACCCAAGAGTCTTTTGCTCACAATATTTTATTTTCCCTGTCATATGAATTCATCCACACAGTGCAGTGGTATACCATATGATTTCATACAATACAGTGCAAACCTTAACATATCGATACCTAAGTTCTTTCATTTTGGCACTGTTCCGTTCAAATGGTACCTTAACGATTTGCTTCATGGTTAACCCCACATTCCCCCCACAAAACCTGCTCAATAGTGGCCAATCTGAGAGTGGAGATATTTTCTGTCTTTCAGGCAGAGGATATCGTTTTCCTGGAACATATTTTCTCCTGCTGAGCTGTAAATATTGCACATCTGGCACCAGCATATGGTATCCTCTCCACCCTACAGTATAGTGTACAGTAAAAAAAGATTTCCCATGATAACCAGCATGTAATGCAAACACAATGCCAAAGCATTACAGAGTACTGTAATTGGTTAATTGCTCTGGTTACAGTAGTACTAACCATATTCATCAATTTTCTTGTATTCAGAAGTAGGAACAGAATTTATGAGTGGTCCCCGACCTGTCGTACGAATCATGTAAGTAACGCATTCCGTGAATTTTCTGTGGAGAGGCTTGCAGGGCATGACGGGCGGAGTTTGGTGAGCGCTGTGGTATGTTCAACGGTTCTGCATTTGCGTACGTGCAAGCGAAATGCCCCTAGCGGAGCTTGCCCGGCTCACAAAACTTTCAAACTAGGCATTGCAGTTCAAATATGCATCAAGATTCAGCAACTGCATGTGCTACAGTGTTTTATCCCAGCGGTTTAAAATGTGCTGTGATCTTACTCTATGTGCGTATGTGCAGCGTTCCACCAGTGATGGAATCTGCTGGTTCGGTGATGTTTGGGCAGATGTTCCTGGCATGGTTTGGATGATATTATACCTGTGGAAGGCCAGGACAATGTTAAAGCTCACTTCATTGTGCTGCTGGTTATCATTTTGACCGGCATGTATTGTCTCCTATGATGCAGGACCATGACAATGATCTGATCTGGCACGGTCTCCTCAGCTCCCAGATCTGAACTCCGTCGAGTATTTGTGCCGTGTTCTGAGACAGCACCAAAGACAGTGTCTGTCATGTGAGACAGTCTCTTCCGCGTCAATCAACTGTCAGACGTTCCCGTGGAAGAATTCCTCCTGCGGAATTCCAGGCAGGATTCCGGGCAGAATTCCCAGTGGTAGAGCACATGGGTCATGCTGGGCAGAAGCGATGGCCCAGCAGCCTTTTAAATGACTTTATGTTAAAATTAATCTTCTGTATTTCACTTGAATAATTCAAGCAGTTTGGAATTATGCACCGTGGATCTCCGCATGAGCTTCCCAACATCCAGGTAAACACATCGTCACATTTTACGGTTTTTCAGTGAAAGTGAACGTCACAGTTCCGATAAACCATCCATATTTTGTCCCAATCCTGACCCTGATGTCCGTAATTGTATCGTTACATGGAACAAAACTCAATTAAACTCCAAACAAGGACGAGCAACTTCAACAGGCTCCTTGCTGACGCAGAACATCTGGAGAAGAAAGATCTTTGGTGTTGTGATTGGACGTGGATTCAGCCCCTTCCTGGTAGGTAGGCTACTACAGGAAATGAGGAATGCCGATGTTTTCACGAGGGGTCAAGGTTAAAGCAGCGTGACGTAATCACCACAGACCAAACAACGCACATGCGGTCCTCTTAGTCCAGCGTCTCACAGACTCCACGCAGCGCAGAGTAAACTCACTATCGTCCAGCAGCAGGGTGGTCCAGGGCACGCTGGACACTAAGGGTTCACGTTTGTGCTGTAGGTTGGCTGTCACAGATGTAGCTGTGTTACAGCTGCCAGACTTTCCATGAAATTATGGCGGGAAATGAAGCAGCTTGCTGAAATGTGTTCAGTCAGATGCACTGTGCTGAACACCACCACACCTTGCTGACATCCCCCTGCAGGGTGAACAGGAATGCTCCGTGCCCAGTCAGCCTAATAACACAGCCTATCGATGGAAGCAATAATTAGTCTATTAATAACTCAATAATTTGAAGATGATAATGATGATTATTATTATATAAGTAGTAGTAGTGGGTAGGGGGTGTCTTTTTGGAGACTCTGAGAAATGTAGTAGGCTACTACTGACACTACTATTACTACTACTACTACCACTACTACTACTGCTGCTGCTACTACAACCACTACTACTACTGTTACTACTACTATTACAAGAACGCATAGACACAACCATCATTATTCAAGCATCAGACATTTCCGAATGGTTGTATGTGATATGACCTATGAGAGCCATACACAGCAAATCAGAAAGAAAATGCAAATAATTCTTAAAGTGTTCCATTCCTTGGGTTAATTTTATAAAGAAAACACACACACACACACACACACACACACACACATCCATCCTTCTGAAAAACATTAATTGTTTTTATGTTGTCCACTCGTTAAGAAAAACAGAGGGAGGCTAACCCTACCCGAACCGGTTCCGAAACCGTGCAGCCTGGGCATTGACAGGTGTGGAGCAGGTTAAACCGGTTCACGACGCGGTTAACGGACGGAAATCTCATCACAGATGTGTTCTGACTTGTTTATTTGGTTTTTTTTGCCAGTTTCTGTTCTGATTCTCTATTACCTGTTAACGTTGGTCATTATTTCTAGTCTCTCGACATGACTCGCTAAAAACTTCTTTTTTTTTACCCCAGGATAGTGCCATAACTGTCGGTTAGGAATGTGTTTGTATTTATTGATCAAAACCTGGGACCATGAAATTTGCCGCGCTTCAGCAAATTACCGTCCAAACAAGCCGTTTCACGGAAATATAGAGGATGGCTTAACGCGCCAGCACGTCTACGCAAGTCTCCAACCGCAGCACACAATTTTACGGGAAAAACGTAAAATCTTTAACAAAAACAGTCAACGTCAGTCTGCGCAATCGAGACACAAACGGATACTATTCAAAATGTGCTTACAAATTACTACAAACTAAATTTGCAGATAAACTTGGCAAGATAGAAAAGCCCTGAAAATCTGCTACAGAAAACACCACATTATTTAGCACACACCTGATATTCACAAATAGCGCCACCTGACACATGCTTTAGGTGAATATTCCAAAAAAGGAGAAAAAAACATAAATTTGGTCTTTAAAACAATAGAACTGATGCGTTTTTTTTGCGTGATGGAGTGAAACAGTAATCCCAGATGAGAAAGGCTGGATTTAAACAATTTTGTTGAGGAGGTACAGAATTATTCAGCTATAGCGGGACACAGTCCTGCTTCATAGGAAGGGGCACTGAAGACTATTACGACTATAATAGATAAAAACTGAGAGAGCTGGAACTGGTCCTGATAGTTATAAAGAAGGCTTATATCGGAAAGCAATGACAAGCGATATAAACTCATACAGTATTGGACACTTAATCAGCTCTCTATGTCTAATACTTTGAGACCTGGGCATTTCAAATCCAATTCAAGATGCTGGTCAGTTTGAATCTAGTGGCGATACAAACAAAACTGAATTGAAAAAAAGAATCTGATGACTCTGCTGAGACAAGTTTTTTCCCCAATTTTTGCTGTAAATGTGGTGCCTTTTCACAGAAAACAGCACACGCTCATTCTGCTGGCTTAGGTTATGATTCTCATATTACTATTCAAACATAAAATAAGGTAAAAACGGGGGTTTGTGAGGCTGCCGTTCTTCCCCCACATAACGCTGGCCCGCATGGTCACGGGTTTGAATCCCTGCCATGCCACTTTCCGTGATCTTATCTCTCTCCCACTCTGCTGCACCCCCCCCCCCCCCGTCTGAGTGGAGCGGGAAGATGTGCAGTGAGGCGCGTTCAGAAGGTCGGGGAGAACGGAGCAAGTTGTCAGGTGGGTTTT
>NC_083769.1:49901176-49968676 GCF_963514075.1 Conger conger | reverse complement strand
GCCACAATTATGCAATTAGAGAGCTGTGTGTGACTGGTGGTGATGTGGGTGATTCAGCATTCCAAACAGGGCTGGGAATCAAAGATTGTTTTCAAGGGCTGGATTCCACCCTGCTGGTCTCCGCTGTGTGCAAGGGAGCAAGGGAGACAGGGGAGCCAAAACAGACCCCTCCTCTCATTTTCATTTTTTATTCTCCATGTACAGTTCTGCATTCAGCGGATGCTCTTATTCAGAGCACCTGTTGTTATATACACACAACTCACATTCGTTTATTTGCATTCATAAACAACACCGGAGAAAACCTGACGTCATCTTTTACTTTTTACAAAAAATTACTCCTGGGGTTTTTCTTGTTTTTGAGCATCGGCTGTGTTCAGTTTGCATGTTCTTCCCGTGTCGCGTGGAGTTCGCATGTTCTCTGTTTGGGTGAGTTTCCTCCGGGTACTCCAGTTTCCTCCCACAGTCATGCAGGTTAGGCTAAATGGAGAGTCTAAATTGCCTGTGGGTATGAATGTGTGAGTGAATGGTGTGTGTGCCCTGTGATGGACTGGCGACCTGTCCAGGGCGTATTCCTGCCTTTTGCCCAATGTATGCTGGGATAGGCTCCAGCCCCCCTGTTCAGGATAAGCGGGTTCAGATAATGGATGGATGGATGGATATCTGGTTGACCAGATAGACCAGCTCCACACTCAACATGCTTTGACCAGCTCAATTAGGTTTTGAAACAGCTGGTAGCTGGTTGAACAGATAGAACAGCTCAAGCTATGTTTTGAAACAGTTGGCAGCTGGTATTTCAAGCTGGTCATAGCTGGATTTTACACAAGGGTGAGTCTGCAGCCTGACCATTAATAACTCCTCTGTGCGCCTGTGGGATGCAAAGCTCGCTGGGCCAGAATCAATGGGCCCGTCCAATCACAGCCGTGTTTACTGAGACCACATATCCCCTGCTCACTCTGCCTCTGTCTAATGCCCAAATTACAGCACTGACTGACTGCTGCTGCTGTGTGTGTGTGTGTGTGTGTGTGGGTGGGTGTGTGTGTGTGTGTGTGTGTGTGTGTGTGAGTGTGTGTGTTTGTGATGGGCCAACACCAGCGCCTTCTGCCATCTCTGCATTCCTCTCTGTAGGAGACGCTCAGCTGTCAGGTCCTCTGCGTCCTGGCTTGTTTGTGATCTAACTCCTCCCCCCCACACACACACACACACACACACATCCATACCCCCCCCCACACACACACACACATCCATACCCCCGCCCCACACACACACATCCCCCCTCCTCCCAACCCTCTCTTTGATGAGGGGTCTTTTCTTTTCTGTAGAAGAAATTCCGGGGCAAATGACATCTGGGTCATCAGCACAAAGAGGTCTGCAAGGGTCTCCTTCCTCTCAGAGAGAGAGAAAGGGAGAGGGGAGAGAGGGAGGGAAGGAGGGAGAGAGACAGAGAGAGGGAGGGAGAGAGGGGGAGGGAAGGACAGAGCGAGGGAGGGAAGGAAGGAGATACAGGAGAGAGGGCGAAGTGGTAGTGAGAGAAAGTGATTGGTCATTTCAACGATTCATGTACATTGTCTGTAGGTTTGGTTATTTATTATTTATGTATTGGCAATATTGTTTGAACCCATCTTTATTGTGATTCTACAACAAAAATTACAGGCCAAACAAACACAACAAAAACCCAGAAACTTACAAAAATGATGACCCAGGAAAACATCAACACCCACAAAACACCAGAATCCTCCAACACCCGAAAACCCAAAACGGACTCAGAAAAAAAAGGGCGGGGCTGGGGGGGGGGAGAACATTCCAGAACATGCAGAATGGCATGTATGGTCTGCAGCTGATTCCAAACCGCACGTGTGCTCTGACCCCCATATAGCTGATATCTCTGAGGGCCTGTACACACTCCTCTGCAGGACAGCAGGACCCATGACCTTTCAAATGAAAGAAATAAAGAACCCGGAGAACATGACTGCTTGGCTGTGTCCAGGGTGAGGAAGCCAGTCGCCTTGGTATGTAAACGGTAAATGGTTGCCATTTATATAGCGCCTTTATCCAAAGCGCTGTACAATTGATGCTTCTCCATTCACCCATTCATACACACCAACGGCGATTGGCTGCCGTGCAAAGCACCAACCAGCTCGTCAGGAGCATTTAGGGGTTAGGTGTCTTGCTCAGGGACACTTCGACACAGCCCGGGTGGGGGATCGAACCGGCAACCCTCCGACTGCCAGACGACTGCTCTTACCGCCTGAGCCAATGAGACGACTGCTCTTACCGCCTGAGCCAATGAGACGGCTGCTCTTACCGCCTGAGCCAATGAGACGGCTGCTCTTACCGTCTGAGCCAATGAGACGGCTGCTCTTACCGCCTGAGCCAATGAGATGACTGCTCTTACCGCCTGAGTCAATGAGACGACCGCTCTTACCTCCCGAGCTGATGTCACTATTAAATTAAACGTGTTCGCTTGGACATGGATGTGTGCACATTTCGTCAGAGCAAGGACTTCTCGACAGCCGTGAACTTCGGTTGGATAACACGTGCTAACGTGCTAACGCGCTAACCGAGTTCCTGTCCTGCGCGATGGCCTTGGGAAGCACAGGAGCAGAACATCATCACGTTCTTTTCAGGGGCAGAAGTTATCTGCGTCCGCTCTCATCGCCGCTCACAGAAACACATTCCCTCACTTATTATTTATTATGTCACCGCAGAGCACTGTAATCTCCGTGCAGACATAACTGAGCAGGGAGATCCACAGACAGTCCCGTGTGTGTCATCGTACACATCGTACACACACACATCGTAAGTCATATAGGACAGACAGCTGTGGACAGTGTATTTTCTGCTGGGGGGGTCATATAGGACAGCTGTGGACAGTGTATTTTCTGCTGGGAGGGTCATATAGGACAGACAGCCGTGGACAGTGTATTTTCTGCTGGGGGGGTCATATAGGACAGCTGTGGACAGTCTGTGTATTTTCTGCTGGGAGGGTCATATAGGACAGCTGTGGACAGTGTATTTTCTGCTGGGAGGGTCATATAGGACAGCTGTGGACAGTGTATTTTCTGCTGGGAGGGTCATATAGGACAGACAGCCGTGGACAGTGTATTTTATGCTGGGGGGGTCATATAGGACAGCTGTGGACAGTGTATGGGGGTTATCCCTCATGTGCTGGGCATACTCGGATCGGGCAGAACCAGAACCGTAATCCTCTGTGTGCAGTTGCATCCACCGTGGTGATACTATTTGTTCTTTTGACAAAATAAACTGAATGAAAAAGACACTCAGAGAGAAAGCGTTCATGGACAAAATAAAAACACTCCGTCTTTTAAAAAACAAAACCATGGCAGAAGTCCAAACTTTAATACAAATGTTCTAAGCTTAGGTCTCGTGGAAGGCCTCAATCGCTCAATCGCCATCCGGTCAGATCACCCCGGATACTATACAACAGCAATGTAGCATCAGCGGTGCAGGATCCTGGCTCGATTCTCGGCTGCTCAAATCGCTCGGTAGCCTTTGTTATTGTTACTCTACCTCTGAGGGAGACACCAGAACACCTGACCTGCTGCATCAAAATATCCCACTACATACATTTACAGCATATAATAATGTAAGGGAGCTCTTGTCAAAAGGGCATCTACAAATAACATGTAATTATTTAAAACAAATAATACTTTAAGAAATCCTGGCAAACGGCAAGTGGACTATAGCACAGTCTTCCCCTGATTAAATTGACTTTGCTTTGAACTCAACTTGAAGCCGAGCTTGGAACCTACTCATTTATTAGAAAAATAAAATGTTTTTTTGGTTTGAAAAAGCTCCGTTTGCTTTTTCAAACCATCATTTTCATACTATAAAGGGAGCGGGAATGACGGAACCGCCGTGGGAAATTAATTGAAGAAGTAGACAATAAAAGTTAAACGGTGTTATTAAAAATTAAAAAAGTGTACTGGAACCACATTGAACCTGGACCGGCTTTTCCTGTAATTTAGCCTTTTGGGGATAGATTTCTCGCGCGCTCATTACTGGCAGCGTTGAAAACAGTTTGAGATGAGGCTCGCGGACGAGCTCTGGCTGACAGTGCGAAGGCTGATGGGAATCATAATCGCCATGACAGACGGAACTTTCTTTGTTTCTCTGCCAGTTAGCGGATTCCCGTCTACAACCGAGGGGTACAGAAGCCCAGATATCAGACGCAACTCACACATTCCACGAAAGCACGTTTGGATACACAAAGAACGTTTCATAGCTGGCACACAGGCAGAATACAAATCTGTGTCAACCCTGAAATGTCATTATTTTTAATTACGCAACAGAACTGGTTCTGTTCTGTATTATTATGTCACATATAGCGTAAAGAAAACTTTCCCTCATTTTCATGACGAAATAACTGTCAAACCAATCCATACACGCGAACTGATGAAAAGCTCTACCGACAATACGCGATACGCGTAGCAGTGCCCGTTGCTGCGGAAGCAAGTAAAAACATTTTTAAAGCCTTCTTCCACTCCTATAGCAAGTTTAGTCATGTTTCAGTCTGAGGCGTGTACAATATAACACATAAAATAATTCCACAGGCCTATCCAATTTCAGGAAAACCAAAAACACATAGTGCCGCTTTGTGTTCAGTTACGTTGGCCTCTCCTGTAAGTACATTCATAAATCTTTCATTCCACATTCATACTGATAAAATATTTCTGAATTTGAGTTTGAATTAAGGCATTATTCAACATTATTCAGTTAATGTTCTACATGATATATTATGGACCGAAAGACAATGACACCAATGCAAGGGTTTTAGGTTCTAGGTTTATTAAAAACACAGAATTAGTGCAGAGGAACTGACCCATATTACAAACCTCTACCCAGCCCTTGTGAAATGAACTAAAGGCAGTATCTGACATTAAACAGTAAAGGGAAACATACCGCCACTGACCACGGAGAATTAGGTGATGAACAGGGATTATTCATTACTCATGAATTACACTTCTATGGTGACACTGTCTATACCTCCGACGTGTTCACTTTTGATGCCTTTTGAACACAAACTTTGCTTGCTGCTCAGAATTTGCTTGTTCAAACTTTCTCCCCGCTAAATACAAAATTTCAGGTATGATTTAAGCATTTGTCAAGATGACGTTTGAGAGAAAAATAACAGTCAATCTCTTGAAGTGGTTCTTCGGGCATGTGAGGTAGATCATTCTTTGTTGAAAACCTTTGATAATTAGCAAGGGCAAAACAATACATTTGTGTTTCATTACTAAGGGATCAGAAATACCATTTGAACATCAAAGTGCTCCGTTTCTGTCCAACCGAGGGCCCATAACTCCACTAAATGGCAGACACCAAAATATCAGTAAGGGTGAACATTGCTCACTTTAAAATGATGTGTATGACAGATTACACATTTAAAATTCTAATTTTCAAAAATATTATGTTATGTCGTTCTTACAAATCAATGTGTTTTTTCTCTCTCCAGGAAACGACCTACAAATACACTACACTACTTTGTTTCACCGCCTGAGTGGCCACGTGATTACGCCCGTCAGTGGGGAAATTAAAACATTTAAAATTTAAAAGTAGAATTCCATTTAATGGACAACTCCTTCTGGCGTTCCACACAGCACACGTCCTCTTCCTCTTCCGTGTCACTCTGCGCTCCTCTTCCTCTTCCGTGTCACTCTGCGCTCCTCTTCCTCTTCCGTGTCACTCTGCGCTCCTCTTCCTCTTCCTGTCACCCTGCCCTCCTCCTCCTCCTCTCTCTGTTGCAGTGCCTTCTGATCGCCCCCCTGGCGGATCCCGTACACGGCGCTTGGCGACAGTTCCCTTGGTTTCCTTAGCTGATGATTCCATAGTCTGGTGCATGGTTATGATTATGATTATTATTATTATTATTTTGTAAAAATTATCCAAAAATAAAAAGCCCATTTGTGGTTATAATCTTAGTGGAAAGAGTGTGAAGCCTCCACTGCCCACAGTAACGGGGCAGCCTACAGGCTCGGGGCTAAGGTGCCTGTAGCCTAGTGGCTAAGGTGCCTGTAGCCTAGTGGCTAAGGTGCCTGTAGCCTAGTGGCTAAGGTGCCTGTAGCCTAGTGGCTAAGGTGCCTGTAGCCTAGTGGCTAAGGTGCTTGACTGGGACCTGGAAGGTTGGTGGTTCAAGCCCCAGTGTAGCCACAATAAATAAATAAAAATACATGCAGCTGTTGGGCGGTTGAGCAAGGCCCTTAATCCCACATTGCTCCAGGGGACATTGGCCCCTGCGTGGTCAAATCAATGTAAGTCGCTTTGGATAAAAGCGTCAGCTGAAATAACTAATCTAATGTAACAACAGTCCATACCTGATGGGATCCTCTAAGCAGGTTTTTTATTTATTTATTGTTTTGGGGGCGTGGGGGGGGGGGGGGGGTCAGCAGAGCAGCTGGGTCAGTATCAGGAGTGCCCCCAGACTGGACAGCACTGGGAGGGCGCTGGGGGGGGCACTGTTCGCAGACCGGCAGTGGCGGGTGTTCTGGCCGATGCAGGCAGCGTAGGCCATGGCGTGGGGGATGTAGTTCTGCTCCCGCACCCCGTGCAGCAGGTGGGCCATGGGGCCCTTGGAGAAGACCGCCACGTCCTCCCCCCCGTGAGTCTCCATGCTCAGGGGCACCGCAGCCTGCGCCCGGTAGTTATTCTCACCTGGGGGGGGGGGGGGGGAACAGAAACCGAGAGAGGCAAGAAGCAGAGATGGGGAGAGAGGGTGAGGGAGAGAGAGAAACAGAGGCAAGAAACAGACACAGAGATGGGGAGAGGGAGAGAGAAACAGAAAGTTTATTTGGAGGTTCTACAGTTTCACATGGATATACTGGAAACAAAACTAAAAACTAAAAACAAGACTTGTATGAACAAATTTGTTAAAACACTCAATCACTCCAATTCTTGCGTGATTGAAGACAGCTTGGCACATTCACCAACGCTTTTGTTTTTACAATGTTTTCTTAGTTGGGAACAAAATTCAGTACGACAGGTCCCGACATGCACTAATCATGGAAACAACGCATTCCATTAATCTTCTCTGGAATGGGCTGCATTTCATGACAGGCGTGATTCAGACAACTTGAATCAAACTTTCACACTGGGCGTTGCAGATCAAATATGAGTCAAGATTCAGCAACCACGTTCCAGTGTTCCCCGGTAGACTACGTCCCTGACTCTAGTTAATCCCATTGGCCATCTCACCTACAGTACTGACCAATAAACAGACAGATGCAATTTTTATGAATGAGTATTCCGGAAATGCCTCGCCCAATATGGCATTTCTGGGGCTAATTCAAAATTCTCACAAATACACGCTCGTAGGAGTCCATTATATGAAATAAAGTAAGACAAAATTACTGGACTAACTTCATTGCAAATTATCACGGTCATTTATTAATTACTACTGGTCATTAAATCCAGTTTATAATGCAATATCATTAACTGCAGTCTTGCCATAATTTCTATTATGTGTTTATTTTAATATGTGACATTATTTCGTTTTGTAATGATGGCTGTAGCTGACTGGGTTTTGGAGTAGCGCTGTAACTCTCAGAGAGTAAAGTGATTGGGTTTTGGAGTAGCGTTGTGTGGGTAAAAGCGTTTAAGGACACAGTGGGCGTTGTGTGGGTAAAAGCGTTTAAGGACACAGTGGGCGTTTAAGGACACAGCGGGCGTTGTGTGGGTAAAAGCGTTTAAGGACACAGCGGGCGTTTAAGGACACAGCGGGCGTTGTGTGGGTAAAAGCGTTTAAGGACACAGTGGGCGTTTAAGGACACAGCGGGCGTTGTGTGGGTAAAAGCGTTTAAGGACACAGTGGGCGTTGTGTGGGTAAAAGCGTTTAAGGACACAGCGGGCGTTGTGGTAAAAGCGTTTAAGGACACAGCGGGCGTTGTGTGGGTAAAAGCGTTTAAGGACACAGTGGGCGTTGTGTGGGTAAAAGCGTTTAAGGACACAGCAGGCGTTGTGTGGGTAAAAGCGTTTAAGGACACAGCGGGCGTTGTGTGGGTAAAAGCGTTTAAGGACACAGTGGGCGTTGTGTGGGTAAAAGCGTTTAAGGACACAGCGGGCGTTGTGTGGGTAAAAGCGTTTAAGGACACAGTGGGCGTTGTGTGGGTAAAAGCGTTTAAGGACACAGCGGGCGTTGTGTGGGTAAAAGCGTTTAAGGACACAGTGGGCGTTGTGGTAAAGGCGTTTAAGGACACAGTGGGCGTTGTGTGGGTAAAAGCGTTTAAGGACACAGCGGGCGTTGTGTGGGTAAAAGCGTTTAAGGACACAGCGGGCGTTGTGGTAAAGGCGTTTAAGGACACAGTGGGCGTTGTGTGGGTAAAGGCGTTTAAGGACACAGCGGGCATTGTGGTAAAGGCGTTTAAGGACACAGCGGGCGTTTAAGGACACAGCGGGCGTTGCGGTAAAAGCGTTTAAGGACACAGCGGGCGTTGCGGTAAAGGCGTTTAAGGACACAGCGGGCCTTGCGGTAAAAGCGTTTAAGGACACAGCGGGCCTTGCGGTAAAAGCGTTTAAGGACACAGTGGGCGTTGTGGTAAAGGCGTTTAAGGACACAGCGGGCGTTGTGGTAAAGGCGTTTAAGGACACAGCGGGCGTTTAAGGACACAGTGGGCGTTGCGGTAAAAGCGTTTAAGGACACAGTGGGCGTTTAAGGACACAGCGGGCGTTGTGGTAAAGGCGTTTAAGGACACAGCGGGCCTTGCGGACAGCGTGTGGCAGAGAGCAGCGCTGCTTACTGTAGTCGATGGTGGAGACGTTCTCTCTCACGCCGTTCACCATCTTGAAGCCCGGTCCGTTTCCGTACAGGATGGCGGTGAAGGGCTTCTGGTCCACGTCACTCACCATGGGGGCCAGTCCTGCGGAATTACGGGAACACGCAATTTCAGAACACGCACCCTGGACGCAATCTCACACTACGGGGGAAACCATGGCAACAGCATCCGGTGCGGCATCCCGGCTGAAGGCGGGGATGTGGGACATGGGCTGTGTGCAAAACAGCGCACTCTGCATACTGCCCGCACTACACACCTTTCAATAAAATCAGCCTGAAGTCCATCACGAGTAGCATGGAAGTATGTGGTTTCGAGCACAGCCATACTAAGGACAGGGCATTGGTGTTGTGGGTATGAGCTGGTCAACCAGCATGGCCAAGCTGGTCATAAGCAAGTCTAGCTGGGTATGAGCTGGTCAACTAGCATGACCAAGCTAGTTATAAGCAAGTCTAGCTGGGTATGAGCTGGTCAACCAGCATGGCCAAGCTGGTCATAAGCAAGTCTAGCTGGGTATGAGCTGGTCAACTAGCTAGTGCTGGTAACTTGTCTGAGCTGGTAGCAGCTTGGAAACATAGCTTAAACTGGTTAAACCATGTCGAGCTGGGAGCTGGTCTGAACTGGTCAACCAGCTAAACCATGTCGAGCTGGGAGCTGGTCTGACCTGGTCAACCAGCTGAACCATGTCGAGCTGGGAGCTGGTCTGAACTGGTCAACCAGCTAAACCATGTCAAGCTGGGAGCTGGTCTGAACTGGTCAACCAGCTAAACCATGTCGAGCCGGGAGCTGGTCTGAACTGGTCAACCAGCAACCAGCCATTTCAAAACCTTGCTTGAGCGGTTTTGTTCAGCGGGAGGGGGGGGGGGGGCTCTGAACATGGAACACGGTATGAGGTGATTTTGGCGTTCGGGCCCAACGCACCGAAGATGGAGTTCCCGCGCGTGGTGTAGCCGCCGAAGTTGAAGACGTGGGAGTGGTCGGCGGTGACGACGGTCAGCGTGTCGTGGATGCTGGTCATGAGCCCCGCCCGGCCGATGGCCCGGTCCATCTCCACCGCCTCGTGCAGCGCCTGCTTGGCTTTGCCATCGTGATGGCCGTGGTCGATCCGGCCCCCTGCGAGCAACACACGGGTTACATCACATCACATCACATCACATCACATCACATCACATCACATCACATCACATCACATCACATCACATCACATCACATCACATTATTGGTATTTGGCAGACGCTCTTATCCAGAGCAACGTACACTTGATTAGACTAAGCAGGAGACAGTCCTCCCCTGGAGCAATGCAGGGTTAAGGGCCTTGCTCAAGGGCCCAACGGCTGTGCGGATCTTATTGTGGCTACACCGGGATTAGAACCACCGACCATGCGTGTCCCAGTCATTTACCTTAACCACTACGCTACAGGCTACACACAGACATGAGACACAACGTGCTCGCCACGGTTACTCCCGCCAGCGTGTAGCCTGCTGAAGGGTAGGGGTTTTTTTTTTGGAATGTTCTCTCTGTCAAAATTCCAAGTCAGTGTTCAAGAACTCAATTCACCACCCAGTAGTGATTGTTACATCAGCGGCATTAAAATGACGTTAGTGACCTTGCGCTGTTCTTCATAACCCTATGAACACGTCTTAAAGTACATATTCCTTTAAATTAAGTTGTGATACTTGTTTACATCACATTGTGGAAGCTGGTGCTGCTCTAACATCTGTTCCAGCTCGTCTTTAAGGGGTTAAAGCGCTGGCTTTAATGGAGGCTCCTAATTGGGAGGTTCTGGCTGATTCCCAGCGGGAGTTCTGAACTTGTGTCCTTCAGCATTTCCGTAGTTACAGGGTCTCTCCTCAGCAAACAGCAGGTGTTACTCATTATTATTAAACAGCCTAAGACAACTCCTGACTAACAGCTACACAAAGCCTTCATACGCAAAAGTGCCCAAAAATGTACAAATGCTCGTTGCCAGGGTGGTACCCTTGAGCACATAAAATTGCTCCCCAAGCCAACATATATCATTAATTAGTACTGGTAGTATTGCTTGGAAGACAGTGTTGACAAGAGTGCAGGGTTGGGGTCAGGGTGCAGGGTTGGGGTCAGAGTGCAGGGTTGGGGTCAGGGTTGGGGTCAGGGTGCAGGGTTGGGGTCAGGGGTCAGGGTTGGGGTCAGGGTGCAGGGTGCAGGGTTGGGGTCAGAGTGCAGGGTTGGGGTCAGGGTGCAGGGTTGGGGTCAGGGTGCAGGGTTGGGGTCAGGGTTGGGGTCAGGGTGCAGGGGTCAGGGTGCAGGGTTGGGGTCAGGGTGCAGGGTTGGGGTCAGGGTGCAGGGTTGGGGTCAGAGTGCAGGGTTGGGGTCAGAGTGCAGGGTTGGGGTCAGAGTGCAGGGTTGGGGTCAGGGTGCAGGGTTGGGGTCAGGGTGCAGGGTTGGGGTCAGGGTGCAGGGTTGGGGTCAGAGTGCAGGGTTGGGGTCAGGGTGCAGGGTTGGGGTCAGGGTTGGGGTCAGAGTGCAGGGTTGGGGTCAGGGTTGGGGTCAGAGTGCAGGGTTGGGGTCAGAGTGCAGGGTTGGGGTCAGAGTGCAGGGTTGGGGTCAGGGTGCAGGGTTGGGGTGCAGGGTTGGGGTCAGGGTGCAGGGTTGGGGTCAGGGTTGGGGTCAGAGTGCAGGGTTGGGGTCAGGGTTGGGGTCAGAGTGCAGGGTTGGGGTCAGAGTGCAGGGTTGGGGTCAGGGTGCAGGGTTGGGGTCAGGGTGCAGGGTTGGGGTCAGGGTGCAGGGTTGGGGTCAGGGTGCAGGGTTGGGATCAGGGCCATATGCACATGGCCTTAAATGTTCCAGAAGGAGTGATGTGTGGCACGGACAAATTCAGGATTAACATTTTGCACTGACATTCATTTTCTCGTGGAGCAGTTATGAACCGCAGTCTGGACACAGCCACAGTGTATATCTTTATGGTCACGCAAACCTGCTGAGTTTAGAATCCTGTTCTGGCGGTTTACGGATTACAACACGGGATGGACGTGGATCTCAACGTCACGCCGTGTGTGCGTAATTCTGAGCCCTGCTGTAATGCACTGGATCACCTGCTGAATTTAGACCGGCTGCATCTCAGATCCCGACACAACACTAATTCTGTTTATCCAGCATCGCAGGAGAATGAGCTCAACTGTTTCTCCAGAGCCACTGGGCTCGTGTTATTTCATTTTACTGATGGTGACGCAGCCCACTGTTATGACCCGGTCTAGGGTCAGGCCATAACAGGGTAGATGATGGGGAGATGGTGTAGAATGGTGGGTGGGAAGGAAACGAACCCTGCAGACCGACAAGCAACTCCGGTCCTGTCTGCCTAAACAAATCTAAATATACCTTGGCTGGTCTTCGAAGGCTTACCGGGCTCAAAGTGGCTCGTAGCCAACCCCCAACGGCGATCATAACATGATAACAGATTATAACAGTCTATGTCAGTTGGGCAAATGTACAAATGCTTATGTAGCCCTTATGAGGGATTAAGCCGTGCTTACAGTATTAAGGCATTATGTGTCTCATATGCTGGAATCATCACAGAAAGGCCTACTCAAACCCTGCGACCCTGTACTGGTGCTGTAGTGGAGGGGCTTTAGGTACTTCAGGTTGCTGAAGAATAGGGAAGATATCACGCTGTCAGGTCCTATCGCTGGATAGCGGGGTTGGGGCGGTCTGTTAAAATCCCTGCACGTCAGACCCACAACACCCATCATTACGGCTGCCCGTGACAGATCGAAGACACTCGAACCCGTGTTAAAAACGAAGTATGACACATCCCGCCGCTTAGCGTTTAAAAGACAGCAATCGGTCTGCGCTCAGGGCTAACGAGGCCCTTCAGAACTGCTGTTTCACCGACTCTCAGGCGCTGTCATCCCCCTTAAACGCACATTCGGTTCCGTGTAATGATAGGCTTTTAGCGAGCTCACTGCGCTGCTAACCGGTGTGCGCGGTGCCGGATCTAAATGTGCACCGGGCCAATTACAGTCTGTACGAACGCTCTCGCACACCAAGTGCAGGGGCCTGTCACGTTCGATCGTAAACAGTCTTTAAAATGGGGTTTTAAAGACTCGTCACAGTGAGGGCTGAGGTTTGCCGTTCGGTTCTCGGTCACCCTAACCCCTCCCATGGTCCGCAGACGGGCGGTGACGGGCGTACTCACCCTCCACCAGCAGGTAGAACCCGTTCTTGTTCTTCCGTAGGATCTTGATGGCCACTTCCACCATCTCGGTCAGGGAGGGCTCCGTCTCAGTGTTCCTGTCCAGGTCGTAGGGCAGGTCGCCCGGCTCGAATAGACCTGCCAGGAGGGGGAATGTGTGAATGGTAAATGGTTGCCATTTATATAGCGCCTTTATCAAAAGCGCTGTACAACTGACGCTTCTCATTCACCCATTCATACACACACTCACACACCAACAGCGATTAGCTGATTGGCTGATAACCACTAGATACTCACCCAGTAAGTAGTCCACTTTGTGGGGATTTAGAGCCAAGAGATCTTTCCGGTTCCACACGTAATGGCCTCTCTGAAGCAGGAAGGAAGGACCGTGTAAAATCACTGGGCGGTGACTGATTCAACGATATTAGTTTATTTATTTCTTGAACAGCAACTTGAAGATACTCGCTCTATATTTTATGGGCAACAACACAAAAAAAATCAAGTAGCATGGCCATGTCAAAATGTTTTAAATACAAGGACTTTGGTTTAACTCACTGAACGAATACTTTAACTAGCAGATCACCATCCTCATGACCTGTGCAGCTCAAAGCTAATGTTGGTTAATGTTAATGTTAACTATGTTCTCTGGAAAAAAGTGAATAACTTTTGCAAGTGAAATGCAGGAAGGGCCTCGGTAAGGTCGACTGAAATCCTTCGTGTATCCGACTGATCTCTCTCCTGCTTTTAAGTGCTTCAGAGAGAGGACAGCCTCAGGGGCTCAGACTTTTATCGGGGTGGTTGGAAGACCGCCCAGCCAGATCCAGCCCTCCGGGTTTGGGTGGGATAGGACCCCCCCCCCCCCCCTCTGTATTGGGGGGTCAGTGAGGACACCCAGGGTTTGGCTCAGAGGCTTCTTGGCTGTATTAATGGGGCAGCCTGTAGCCTGGTGGCTAAGCTGCTTGACTGGGACCTGGAAGGTTGGTGGTTTGAGCCCCAGCGTAGCCCAGTGTATGAACAGTCCAGCTGTTGGGCACTAGTAAGTTGTTTCGGATAAAAGGTCAGATTACTGACTGTCACTCATAAATGGAGCTGTAGGTCTCCAAAACGCACTCTGGGGTTTGGTTGCCCCTCCCTGAGTGGCTACTTGTCCCAGTTTATACACCCCCCCCCCCCAAACACAGACTAGACACTGCACAGCACAGCACTTCAATATGCCAATCAGTGTAATGCAATGTAAGACTGTCTGATTATTGGACGTAATGTAAAGAATGATGTAATGAGTGATGTATGATGTGATGTTTGGTGTAATGGGTGATGTAATGGTGTCATTTGTGATGTATGATGTATTGGTGTAATGTGTGATGTAACGGTGTCATACCTGTCCCTTCATTCGCTCTCTCCACTCCTTCACCAGGTTCCTGCCATCCTTGCGGGTGCCCATGTGTTTGCGCTCTCCGGGGTACTCCACGTCCGACGTGTTTTTGGGGTACATGTACTTCCTCCCTCCCCCCATGATTACCTGCGCAGGTGTGGAGGGACAGGTGTGAGCGGGGAGGTGGCAACACCCTCCACGGTCCAACCCTAAATGTGTGGGCAAGCTAACTGGAGGAGGCTAGTCTGGGGTTAACAGTACAGTACAGTCAGGCTGATTGGCTGGGCTGGTGTTAGCATAGCGGTACAGTCCGGCTGATAGGCTGGGCTGGGGTTAGCTTAGCGGTACAGTCCGGCTGATTGGCTGGGCTGGGGTTAGCTTAGCGGTACAGTCCGGCTGATTGGCTGGGCTGGGGTTAGCGTAGCGGTACAGTCAGGCTGATAGGCTGGGCTGGGGTTAGTGTAGCGGTACAGTCAGGCTGATTGGCTGGGCTTGGGTTAGCGTAGCGGTACAGTCAGGCTGATTGGCTGGGCTTGGGTTAGCGTAGTGGTATAGTCAGGCTGATTGGCTGGGCTGGGGTTAGCGTAGCGGTACAGTCAGGCTGATTGGCTGGGCTTGGGTTAGCGTAGCGGTACAGTCAGGCTGATTGGCTGGGCTTGGGTTAGCGTAGTGGTATAGTCAGGCTGATTGGCTGGGCTGGGGTTAGCGGGGGTTAGCGTAGCAAGACCATTAACATTCAGACGATGGAGATCAAACGCGTCAGGACATCATGACGTTGTGATGATGTACCACACTCGTTTAGTTACAGCCTCACTGTCGGACTAAATCAGCCAACGAGCAAACAAAGGCCTGGGATTCAATAACTTCGATTCACACATAAAATCTGCACTCAGAACAAACTGTTTACACTGGAATGAGTCATTCAGACTGTTTGTGAAGAGGGACGCTAACACTTGTGTTTAACTGCTTTGAATGTGTTGCAGAGGGATTCCTAAGAACTTAAAGGGGTTTGACCAAGGGGGCGACATTGCCTCAGGCGGTAAGTGCAGTTGTCTGGCAGTTGGGATGTTTTTTGGGGACTCACGTCTATGTTTGGGATGTTTTTGGGGACTCATGTCTATATTTGGGATGTTTCTGTGTTTTTGGGGACTCACGTCTATGTTTGGGATGTTTCTGTGTTTTTGGGGACTCACGTCTATGTTTGGGATGTTTCTGTGTTTTTGGGGACTCACGTCTATGTTTGGGATGTTCTCCATCAGTTGCCGGGCGATGTCCTTGCAGCCTGCCTCGAGCGCCTCGGTGGGCATCTCGCCGTCGGAGAACCAATCACGATCGACGCAGTGGGCGTAGGCCGCGCTGGGGGTGGCGTGGTTCACACGCGTGGTGGTGACGATGCCCACAGACTTCCCTGTCAGGCAAGAACAGTGGAGATGTCAGTGAGTACTGCAGCACTCAAAGCAGTGATGTCACTGCAGTCACACAGTGAGTTTATCTCCAGAGCTGACAGGACCCAGTGATGTCACTGCAGTCACACAGTGAGTTTATCCACAGAGCTGACAGGACCCAGTGATGTCACTGCAGTCACACAGTGAGTTTATCCACAGAGCTGACAGGACCCAGTGATGTCACTGCAGAGTCACACAGTGAGTTTATCTACAGAGCTGACAGGACCCAGTGATGTCACTGCAGTCACACAGTGAGTTTACCTACAGAGCTGACAGGACCCAGTGATGTCACTGCAGTCACACAGTGAGTTCACCTACAGAGCTGACAGGACCCAGTGATGTCACTGCAGTCACACAGTGAGTTTATCTACAGAGCTGACAGGACCCAGTGATGTCACTGCAGTCACACAGTGAGTTTATCTCCAGAGCTGACAGGACCCAGTGATGTCACTGCAGTCACACAGTGAGTTTACCTACAGAGCTGACAGGACCCAGTGATGTCACTGCAGTCACACAGTGAGTTTATCTACAGAGCTGACAGGACCCAGTGATGTCACTGCAGTCACACAGTGAGTTTATCTACAGAGCTGACAGGACCCAGTGATGTCACTGCAGTCACACAGTGAGTTTACCTACAGAGCTGACAGGACCCAGTGATGTCACTGCAGTCACACAGTGAGTTTACCTACAGAGTGTATGTGTGTGTGTGTGTGTGTGTGTGTGTGTGTATGTGTGTGAGTGTGTGTGTGTGTGTGTATGTGTGTGTGTGTGTGTGTGTGTGTGTGTGTGTGTGTATGTGTGTGAGTGTGTGTGTGTATATGTGTGTGTTAAAACTCAGAACTAGCTGTTCCCCTACAGAGGCCTCTATACACCATTACTACATGTAGGTGTAATTTGTGTACTAGACACATGAGGAAAGGGGTGATTGCCAACTGTGTAATTTATGTTTTGTTAGAATAGTCAGATAGGCTTTTGTTTATTGCTCAATAAGTCAGTCAGCTTATCTTTGGTTCTAGCTTGGTTTGGTTTTGTTTGTTTCAGTTCTTTGCCAACATCCGTTTCCCTTGGCCTTGTGACCTAAATGTGTTTGTTGTACTGTAAATACTTTTGTAAACAGCACTTGCACTTTGTATAATATACACCTTTTTGCACTTTAATTGTTGTCTGGTCCTCATTTACACTAAACGTGCAGATCTTATTGTGGCTACACCATTGAACCACCGGCCTTGCATGTCCCAGTCATGTACCTTAACCACTACACTACAGGCCGCCCTGGACACCTCACACCCAAATGCTCCTGATGAGCTGGTTGGTGCCTTACATGGCATGTGTGTGTGTGAATGAGAAGCATCAATTGTACAGCGCTTTGGATAAAGGCGCAATATAAATGCCAGCCATTTACCATTTACATTTCCCACTGGGTACAGAGTAACTTTGACTGTAATGGTCCTTTGCTTTTAAAAAGGAAAGAATGATGAAAAGTTGAATAATTTGACTGCCTCACATATACATCCTGTTTGCCCAGAATTTAGAGTCAGTTATGTATGATTTATGATAGTCTGTGTGCAATTATCTGAGTGGCTCTGGATAAGATCACCTGATACAGTAAATTGGCTTCAGAAAGACGTGTTGTGGTATTGGCTATAGAAAGAGGTGTTGTGGTATTGGCTGTAGAAAGAGGTGTTGTGGTATTGGCTGTAGAAAGAGGTGTTGGGGTCAGTGGTAAATCAGGGTTTTTCAGGGTGTGTGTATGTGTGTGTGTGTGTGTGTGTGTGTGTGTGTGTGTGTGTGTGTGTGTGTATGTGTGTGTGTGTGTGTGTGTGTGTGTATGTGTGTGTGTGTGTGTATGTGTGTGTGTGTGTATGTGTGTGTATGTGTGTGTGTGTATGTGTGTGTGTGTGTGTATGTGTGTGTGTATGTATGTGTGTGTGTGTGTGTGTGTGTGTGTGTGTGTGTGTATGTGTGTGTGTGTATGTGGGTCTGTGTGTGTGTGTGTGTGTGTGTGTGTGTGTATGTGTGTGTGTGTGTGTGTATGTGTGTGTGTGTGTGTGTGTGTGTGTGTATGTGTGTGTATGTGTGTATGTGCGTGTGTGTGTATGTGTGCGTATGTGTGCGTGTGTGTGCGTGTGTATGTGTGTGTGTGTGTGTGTGTGTATGTGTGTGTGTGTGTGTGAGTGTGTGTGTGTGTGTGTGTGTGTGTGTATGTGTGTGTGTGTGTGTGTGTGTGTGTGTGTGTGTGTGTGTGTGTGTGTGTATGTGTATGTGTGTGTATGTGTGTGTGTGTATGTGTGTATGTGTGTGTATGTGTGTGTGTGTATGTGTGTATGTGTGTGTATGTGTGTGTGTGTGTGTACGTGTGTCGGGGTGGTGGTTTCTCAGTTACCTGCGTCCTTGGCCCACTTGAGGATGGAGGTGACCTCGTTCCCGGCGGTGGTGTTGCACTGGGAGCGCATGGCGGCGGCGCTCACGCCCACGGTGCCCTCGTTGGCCTTCACCCCGCACAGGTACGCCGTGGCGGTGCCAGCGCTGTCTGCCACCTGGGCGTCCGTGTTGTACGTCTGCACAGGAAGTCAGGAGCGCAGGGAACACAGTCTAGTGTCACCAGCCTTCTGGGTCCCAGTCGTGCACCTCAGCCACTCGTAAGACACTCGGGCTCGTGAGTCGAAGGTTAAGAGAGTCATTCGCAGTGAAGCTGCTCTTCTTTTCAGGAAGACACGCAACCTGAATCTACCCAATAATTATTTTTATTCCTGTACATTTGGCTACTAAAGCGTGAAAGGACATTTAATATGGCGGATCTCGCGGCGGAGCTTGGACTGAAATAACCCTGACATTTACCGGCCTGTCCGCTGACGGGGCTGTAAATCTGCGGCTGAACGGCCTCTCGCAAAACACGCCGGCCTCACGCCGCGGGGGAGCGGGTCGCAGAGACGGGAGAAAAATGTGACCCGCGCCTCTACCTGAATGCCAATGCCACCGCAACTCCATTTAACACTTTGAAGAGTCGGTTTTACACGCATTCACACAGTGCTTTTCTTCACCAGCTGGTGACTCACAGCGCTTTACAGTGACGAGGGGGAGAAGCCCACCTCAACCGCCACCAGTGTGCAGCACCCACCTGGGTGATGCAATGGCAGCCATTTTGCACCAGAACGCTCACCACACACACCAGCTGAGGTGACACAGGAGGCACTGCATTCTCACACTGACTGCATAGTGAGCGCTACATAGAGCATACTTTAGAGTGCACTAAATAGGACATACCTTAGAGAGCGCTAGGTAGGGGAACTTGTCCATCTCCAGCTCTGTCTCTTCCCCGCTGTGTCCGCTGAGCTGGCCTTTCAGGATTCGAGCTGCGGTGACAGTGGGAATTCCCATTCCTGTGGGGGGGGGGGGGGGGGGGGGGGTGAAGAAGGACCATCAGCCACTCCTCACTCTGCTCACTGTGTCCTGAATTTAATAAACTTCTGTCCTTAACTGTGTCCTGAATTTAATAAACTTCTGTCCTTAACTGTGGCCTGAATTTAATGAACTTCTGTCCTTAACTGTGTCCTGAATTTAATAACTTCTGTCCTTAACTGTGGCCTGAATTTAATAACTTCTGTCCTTAACTGTGGCCTGAATTTAATGAACTTCTGTCCTTAACTGTGGCCTGAATTGAATAAACTTGTCCTTAACTGTGGCCTGAATTTAATAAACCTCTGTCCTTAAATTTCACTATTAATACTGTAACAACGTAAGGTGCCGGCACTCACCAAACACAACTAGAGGCTGATAGGTGCGTAAGTATTACGCACAATTATCCACAAACAACAGATACTCGCAGAAACTAGAAAAAGTTCCTTAAACTCGAGACGACATGATGCCACCAGTGGAGGTGGGAACAGGCGCACAAAGCCGCCGTCAGCGCGGAGGGAACAGCCAATGAGGCTCACCCAGTCTTTACCGGCAGAATAGTTCATTGGTAACAATAGGCTTCCTATGTCCCGTTAAGTAAATATTAAATGACAGAGCATGCCAGCAGAAAAATTACAAATATGCACATAATAAATAATGAGTAATTGAAGACTGGTAATTGGATGATAGGAGAGTAGTGTGCATGCACAATTGCCATTTATTAACCACACACAGCGAGCCCATTGTTAATAATGAACTCATTGCTAATTGCCCACCCCTGAGTGAAAGAGCACATGGCGATGGGGTCTCATTCCTGCCAGCAGCAGTGTATCGTCTCCAGCTCACGGACCCGTTTCTAGTTGTGCAGAGCAACAAACAATCTCTTCACAACCACAATTTGGTGAGCCCGCAATCACTTAAAGCCAACGTTTTGGGGAAACGGGGTAAACGTCTCCATTTATCTGTAAGTTAAGACAGATGTCGATTGACTCCGGAGGCCTCGTGCACGGAACTGGCGTAGATTCCATCCTGACCAGTTAATTACTTCATTTTTTAAGTCTTTCAAATGGCAGTAAAACTGCAAAATAATGTCATTGTAAAACATGGCAATGGCAGCAGCAAGTACAAAAATTATTCTCTGAACGCGACAGTGAAGTGTTGTTGACGGAGGTGCAGGCCAGAGCAAAACTATTGTTTGGTCCCATCGATAGTATTGTATCCGGCAAAAGGAAATATCTTGCTTTGCGAACTTTGACTTTTGACAGGCTCTGGACAATGGCGTGGACTCGTCCTGATGTGCAAGGAAATGTCTGATTCCTCAAAACGCACAAATCGCTCCTTTTTGCAAAGTCTTATAATGGTGCTATGAATGCAAATAGCTCACACAGGTTTTTTATAGTTATGTGTACAACTGTAAAGCGAGTTAGATAGATCTTTGCATTTATACAGCGCTTTTATAGACACTCAAAGGGCTTTACAGTGTTGAGGGGGAAACTCACCTCAACCACCACCAATGTGCAGCTCCTACCTGGGTGAAGCACAGCAGCCATTTTGAGGCAGAACTCTCACCGCACACACCAGGTGAGGTGGTAGGTTGAAAGAGCCAGGTTTGGGAATGTAGCCAGGACACCAGAGAACCCCCCGCTCTTTGTGAGGAGTGTGATGGGATCTTTAATGACCACAGAGAGTCAGGTCCCTGGTTTAACGTCTCGTCTGAAAGACGGCGTCTCCTACAGCACAGTGTCCCCATCACTGCACTGGGGCGTTGTGGATAATCTGTCCAGAGGGAAGATCGCCCCCTACTGGCCCACCAACATGACTTCCAGCAGCAACTTAGTTTTCCCAGGAGGTCTCCCATCCAAGTACTAACCAAGCCCACACCTGCTTAGCTTCAGCCATTTACTAACCAAGCCCACACCTGCTTAGCTTCAGCCATTTGGCAGGAGCTGGGTGCATGATGGTATGGCTGTTGACTAAAGTTGCATATTATCTCTACTATTTGTTAGTGCCATCACGTAGCAGTTATTTAGAAAATGAATCATGACTTTTATTAGAGGCTATGGACTAGAAATGTGTCATATAGGGAAAAGAGGTTCATAGAGGTACAGAGAGAGTAGTGGTCAACCCAACTGAATCAGTCCACTCCCTTTGCGATTTCTGCCGCACCACTGTTTCAAACACGTTTCTAACTTTGTCGTGCAGTGTAGCTATTCACATTGAGCTTTTTTTCCATCGGTTTAGCACATTGTAACGTCTCGGCTCAGCTGTCTATGTGAACGCCTTTTTTTCAGGACCTTCTTTTGAACTATTGTGCAATATCGCGGATGTTAACACGAACCACACTAAGCGCAGTAGGGAGGCTATTCATGAAATTGTTTCAATATACTTCTCATATTCCTGTCCCTTTTAAACAACAAAACGGATACAGTTACATTTACAAAGGGCCTGTGTCTCTCCAAGCCTTTCCCTGGAAACGCTTCTCCATGGTGTCTGCATCAGTCTCACGTTCTCTTTCGCTCCCAAACTCAACTGTCTCCAGAGCAGAACAAGTTAATTACAGACAAACCCTTAATAAGGACCTTCCTTTTCAAGAAGACGTTCATTTTATCTACAGTTCAACACTGCCTGGAAGGTGAAAGGTGAAAGGTCACAGAGAATTTCTGCGTTAGATGCTCCTCCTAGCATTCATAAGTCGGGCCTGTAAATGCCGTGAGCCTGGGGCTGTCTGATACACACAACTACACTCTTTATAAACTCACTGCACCCACTTTACAGCAGCAACTCATGGCATTTCACTTCTGAAGATTTACACCCGGTCTTAATGAGAAAGGCTTAGTCCAGAGCCCGTCTTTGTGAAAAAACCGTCGTTGAGAGATGCGTTTAATTTCCTCCACAATACAGTATGTCCCTCAATCTTATTAACGAAACACAGATTTGGCGTTGAACTAAATTCTCCACAAATGTTTGAGTAATTTCAACTGTCAAGACATTAATTGAATACATTAAAAATGTAGCCTCCTTCTGAGTGTGGAACCATTAGTTGAACAAATGTTCTTGGATGTTATAATGGAACATTATTTCTAACAAGAGACGTAAGAGACATTTGTCCTTAATGGAGGACGCTTAACGGCGTAATTCAGGGGCTGAAACAGTGGCCGGAATGGAAACCAGCGCCTGTGTCAGGGCAGGGGGGGGGGGGGGGGGCGCTGGACTGGGCCTGAGGAACCGTGACGTTCACACTGGGGTCCCTGCAGATTGCCCCCCGAAATTTACACTGGGGTCCCTGCAGTTTGCCCCCCGAAATTCACACTGGGGTCCCTGCAGTTTGCCCCCCGAAATTCACACTGGGGTCCCTGCAGTTTGCCCCCCGAAATTTACACTGGGGTCCCTGCAGTTTGCCCCCCGAAATTCACACTGGGGTCCCTGCAGTTTGCCCCCCGAAATTCACACTGGGGTCCCTGCAGTTTGCCCCCCGAAATTCACACTGGGGTCCCTACAGATTGCCCCCTGACGTTCACACAGGGGGACCTGCAGTTTGCGTTGTGCCCTTTGAATGAAAGGAGATGCAGGTCTGTGTGCCGTTGGCCTCTTGTGAGCCCATAATAATTGGTGGGGCACAAAGCCTTCCTTTAAACTAATCACTGCTCTCAATTTTTCATTGATTAACAATCCTGCCAGTGATCTGACTAATCAATGGGATTAACATGTGGCTTCTTCACATCGTGTTAAATGATTAATAGAATTGCTAAAAATCTGGTTTAATCACTAAGCAGTGGTGGAGGCCCCTGATTTTCCTTCAGTATCCATACGACAATTAATTCACAGAATACTCAGAAAGTACCATCAGATATAGCCACTTCTCCCCATTTAGGCAGTTTAGTAGCCTGTGCCTTATACATTTATTTTTATTACATTACTAATTTGTGCTAATTTTATCAACGACTTATTGTAGACTTATTTATCTGCACTCACACTCTGAAAATAGCCTGGCGTGCAGGTTTTGTTTTTGCTAGTTATTCTGAGAGCTAAGACGATACATAACAGAGTGGTGTATCTTTTTTGATAAGTGTAGGCTAGGCTACTTACTGATTACAACGGATGAGCACTGTGACAAAGTAAGGTGCCCTTTTTCATTTATTTGTAACGGATAAATGAATGTATGATCTAAGACGAATAAGCTGTGCATTACTTGCCAATTGATTAGTCCTATCATTGGCGCACTTGTTAATCACGAGAAATGAGTGAAAACACCGATTAGTTTAAAGGAAGGTTTTGCGGGCCACCAGTCCTGAGCAGAGGACACGCCGGTGTCCGTTGGGGTTTCTGGAGGCTTCGCTCCCTGCAGGTTTGATACAGACTGGACACCGTCTGTCTGACTGGATTAGAGAAATCTTCCATTTTCCCCACCATCAGAGTTCATCAAGATGGCCGCCTCACAACTGCGGGCATTGTGTGTTCTGGTTATATTTTGGACCGTTGCCATATTTTAATTGAACGAAGACACAGACGGAACTATGGCGCCTACTAAGAGGCCCAGAGACGGTGCTGCCCCCGCCCCCCGTGACCCCTGATGACCTCTGATGACCCCTGATGACCCCTGACACCTCCCCCCCCCCCCCCCCCCCTCCCCTGCACCCCCCTGTCAGCCATCTTCTTTAAAGCCAGGAAAGGGCTGCCTTGTTCGGCCTGCCTTCTTATGCTTCCATTTCTTTCTTTGGTTTATAAACACATTCCCACACGCAACGTACACTAGGGTAGGACACAAAGCCTTCAATTTCTCGCGTACACTGTAGCAGGTCCAGCTTTAGGTTCCGGCTAGGTGATAGGTCAGGGTTGTTTGTTCCTGTAACACACCTTACATGCTTACGGGAGCACAGATGCTAACCGCAGTAACAGAGATTTGAGGATACTCTGGGAGATGAGCAGTTATGATTGGCCCAGGTATGCTCTCAGTCTTACGTGAATCCTGACTGCCAGCCCTGCAGCCTAACTGGGTGCAGCATGAGCAGGTCCAGGATAAAAAACAAATATATAAACAGCTCAAAATATATAAATGAAAACAAACCATGTCTTGGGGGGGGGGTTTTCGTTTACTTACCGTCTCCGAGAAAGAGGATGAGGTTATTGGCGACGTTTCGGTTGAGATGCTCTAGGGCCAGCGCGTTCTTCAGGGTGTTCTGGGCCATGCTGTTCCAGTAGGCCGGATCCATCTCCTGCTCTGTACGGAGAGAAATCAGATTTCAGTTTAAACAGGCTTTCAGAAAACAGGCCGGCTACAGTGAAACAAACACATTACAACGGGAGTCACACGTTATTGCAGGGAGTCACACGTTTATTGCAGAGAGTCACACGTTATTGCAGGGAGTCACACGTTTATTGCAGAGTCTGTTCCACGTGTCAAAACAGAGATGACGCTAAATCCGACTAATTATGATTGACGTGTTATGATGATTGACATGATCCGAAAGTGTAAGCCTCGCAGAGAGGGATTCCTGGTGAGCGTTTGCCGATTACACACGCGCCTGGAAGAAGCAGCCAAAGACAAAAAATAATCTGCTTAAAAAATAAATTACACGGTCCTAAGGAACTATGCATGTGCAATGATGAAAAAGACTTCAAATATGTCGTCTTGGGGTGACATTGGCTCAGGAGATAAGAGCTGTCTTCTGGCAGTTGGAGGGTTACAGGTTCGATCCCACCCTGGGCGTGTCGAAGTGTCCCTGAGCAAGACACCTAACCCCCAAATGCTCCTGATGAGCCGGTCGTTGTCTTGCATGGCAGCCAGTCACAGTTGGTGTGTTGCGTGTGTGTATGAATGGGTGAATGAGAGGCAGCAATTGTGAAGTGCTTTGGATGAAAGCACTATGTAAACACAGTCCATTTACCATTGTCGGACGTATATAATTGGAAAAGGTACAAAACTAAGAGCGGTCAGATGAATGAACAGATTCAGATATCACAAGGTGCCTTCGCATAAGGCACGGTTTTATAGAGTGGATGGGGTCTCAGAAGAGCGGCTCTTTGTGTCCGGGTGTTTGTGAGTGATGTGGAGGCTAGCGGACCGCCTCTTCCGTAGCGGGACGAGAGCAGGGTGCAGATGGCCGCCTCTGGGAAGCAAATGAGATCTAACAAATCTTCTGGCTGGCCGTGCATAAACAAGGAGAGCCCTGTGCCTTTCTCTACGAGGCCGGGGGCTGAATACAAAACTCTGCTGCATCGCACACATGCAGGCCGAGCAGATGGGAGCTCAGGGCCAAAACCTTTTCACACCAGCAGGCAACTCACAGCACTTTACAGTGATGAGGGGGCAACTCACCTCAACCACCACCAACCACCTCAACTCACCTCAACCACAACTCACCTCAACCACCACCAACCACCTCAACTCACCTCAACCACCACCAACTCACCTCAACCACCACCAACCACCTCAACTCACCTCAACCACCACCACCAACCACCTCAACTCACCTCAACCACCACCAACCACCTCAACTCACCTCAACCACCACCACCAACCACCTCAACTCACCTCAACCACCACCACCAACTCACCTCAACTCACCTCAACCACCACCATCATATCACCTCAACTCACCTCAACCACCACCATCATATCACCTCAACTCACCTCAACCACCACCAACCACCTCAACTCACCTCAACTCACCTCAACCACCACCAACTCACCTCAACCACCACCAACCACCACCAACTCACCTCAGCTCACCTCAACCACCACCACCAACCACCTCAACTCACCTCAACCACCACCATCATATCACCTCAACTCACCTCAACCACCACCAACTCACCTCAACTCACCTCAACCACCACCACCATATCACCTCAACTCACCTCAACCACCACCAACCACCTCAACTCACCTCAACCACCACCAACCACCTCAACTCACCTCAACCACCACCACCATATCACCTCAACTCACCTCAACCACCACCAACCACCTCAACTCACCTCAACAACCACAAACAACTCACCTCAACAACCACAAACAACTCACCTCAACCACCACCAACTCACCTCAACCACCACCAACCACCTCAACTCACCTCAACCACCACCACCAACTCACCTCAACTCACCTCAACCACCACCAACTCACCTCAACTCAGCTCAACAACCACCTACAACTCACCTGAACTACCACAAACAACTCACCTCAACTCACCTCAACAACCACAAACAACTCACCTCAACTCACCTCAACCACCACCAACTCACCTCAACTCACCTCAACAACCACAAACAACTCACCTCAACTCACCTCAACAACCACAAACAACTCACCTCAACTCACCTCAACAACCACCAACCACCATCAACAACCACAAACAACTCACCTCAACAACCACCATCTCACCTCAATTCAACTCAACAACCACCAATCACCGCCAACTCACCTCAACAACCACCACCAACAACTTTTCTGGATGATCTTTTTGAAGCAGGGGAGGTTTGTCAGGCTCAGAAATGACTTAAGTGAGCAGTCCATGGCCTTTCCTTTGGCAGTGAGAGTTATTATACAAACTTTACTTGTTGCATGAAAGGTGCCATGTTACATTACATTACATTATTGGCATTTGGCAAACGCTCTTATCCAGAGTGACGTACAGTTGATTAGACTAAGCAGGAGACAATCCTGCCCTGGAGCAATGCAGGGTTAAGGGCCTTGCTCAAGGGCCGACCTTGCGTGTCCCGAACAACCAACCTTGCGTGTCCCAGTCATGTACCTTAACCGCTACGCTACAGGCCACAGTAAATAAAGTTTATTATTATAAATATTATTATTATTATTAGAATAAGGAGGCCTGGCATACTCTGGCCACAGGATGATGTTGCGGTTAAAGAGCTGGGCTGAACAAATCTGTTAAAAATCAACCAGGGAAAGCCAGCTGCCTCTGTAAACGCCGAACCACATAAACAACTACCACCCGAGGGAGGGGCTCCCATCCCCCGGGCAGATGGTCGGGCAAAAGGGTAATCTCACGTTGTGTTCTTACCCCTGCGTGTCTGCTAATCAATTATGGTAAAAAATAATTTAAAAGACAGCAGCCTCGTTTACCAAAAAGTCAGTTCTGGTTCACAGCAGATTTGGTGTTGTGATACGGTGATTGTCAATCCTGCAGATTAAGTGTTGTGATTAGTGTGATTGTCTCTCATGCAGATTGGGTGTTGTGGGCGGTGTGATTGTCTCTCATGCAGATTGGGTGTTGTAGTTGTGTGATTGTCTCTCATGCAGATTTAGAGTTGTGATTAGTGTGATTGTCTCTCATGCCGGAGACCAGGGTTCAAATCCTACCTCTTCCCCCTTTTTTCTTCCCTCTGCTTCGCTCACTTAAAAAAACAAATTATATTTTTTTGCCTTTTTGGGCATTTTTAACTGAAATAGGTGCATTGGAACAGCTCTCAGTGCAGAGGGTAGAGCGGAGTTCTCTGTGGTCGTGACATCAAGCAGAACAGGGCCATCTGCCCCAGGGAGCCGCAGAGAGAGGGACTTAACACCCAATAGGTGATGTAATAATAACGCCGGTCCTCTCTCCGCGACTCTCCCTAACGAATCGACCCGCCAGGATAAAGATACCCTCCACCCCCCCGTACACTATCCCCTCTACTTTCAGCCCGATATTTCCACACCACACTCTTAATCACACCCTGTGTACTGTGCATAATATCAGCCCTGATTTGAGTTTAAAAAAAGCTAAAGGCTCGATAGTATCTCGCACCGTATTAAGTCTCGCAAACCCCCTGTGTTTCAGCCTAGACTACATGAACGGGCAAGCTATTCAACACCCCTCTCTGCATACATACACACACACACACATACACACACACACAGGCACAAACACAACCACACACACACACACAACCACACACGCACGAACACAACCATACACATGCACAAACACAGCCACACGCACAAACACAACCACACACATGCACAAACACACAACCACACACACACACACCACACATACACACACACACACAAACACACACACACACAAACACACACCCAAACACAGCCACATACACACACACAAACACAACCACACATACATACACACACACAAACACAACCACACATACATACACACACACACACACACACAACCACAAACACAAACATGCTCGCATGGCTGGAACACATGCTTCTTTAACTGTCAGGCACATGCACAGATAGACATCAATGAGTCTTTATCTGATGGATCATCTGATGCCCTCATTCAAACCAAATGTCAAAATCAATTCATTTTATCACGTTCACATCAGCTGCCACGAGCATTTTACCGCCTCATCCAACCAGTTATGTAACCGTGTCCACTCCAGTCCATGCGGGAGTTTACTGGCATGGAGAAAAGAGTGAGGAAGATGAAGATGAAGAGGTGAGGAAGCAGTGGCTCACCGGGAAAGGAGGGCTTCGCCTGGCACAGCCAGGCCAGGCAGGAGGAGAGCGCCAGCACTGTCACCTTCATCATGTCCTTCAAGGTCACAGGGTCACGGGGTCACAGGGTCACGGGGTCACCTCTAGTGGGCTGCACGTCCTGTGGAACGGATACAATCAATCTCACCGCAGCGCAGAACAGAACACACTCAAAACGTAAACATGTGGAATTCAAAAATGAATAAATAAATGGTAACCCCTTACAATAAGGTTCCACGAATTGGCACAACTAATGCAGCTGTTAAATAATCACGACTGAAAAGTGAATCTGTACAGCTCTGTTAATGTATGTGTCCATCAATTATTCATGTTAACAACTCCAGCAGTCAATGCCAATTCATGAACCTTACTGTAAAGTGTTACCACATGAATAAGCAAATAAATACGGGTAGCATTTAACTGAAAAGGCCACAGAACACAATTCAGAAATTAGAAAATATTTTTTATACACTGAAAGGAAGAATTGAAACTATTCAAATTAAATGAAGATTTGTGGAGTGCAGCCAGTGAGTAGGCGAAGACAGTAAAAAAGTTAGGCGGTAAAAAGAAAGCTCTGGAGCCATTTCGGGCATCCAGCTCAACGCGTCCCGGGTCGTGTCGCCCGCTCATTAGCAGCACTTAATAATTCATACGCCGTGCCACCTGCACCGTGCTGTCAGTCAGACTGTTGTCATGGTGACAGACACTGCTTATGACAGCCCCAGGGCGGGACACACGGTAAGAGCACAGCGGGGCGGCCCAGTCAGCGTGTCGCCTGGCAACGACTGCGGACAGCCAATCACAGCGCAGCTCTCCAGCTGTCGCGTTTCACACCTGCCGATTATGTCATTAGATGAGATGACGTCATCAGCCGGGAACTCATTCTTCCTCCCCAGACGATGTTACGTTACAGTTATTTAGCCGACGCTTCCATACAAAGCAACTTACAGTTGATTAGACCAAGCAGGGGCCAGGAGCAAACCCTGGAGCAATGTGGGGTTAAGGGACCAACAGCTGAACAGATCTTGTTGTGGCTACACTGGGGTTTGAACCACCAACTTTCCAGGTCCCAGTCAAGCACCTTAGCCACCAGGCTACAGGCACCTTAGCCACCAGGCTACAGGCACCTTAGCCACCAGGCTACAGGCACCTTAGCCACCAGGCTACAGGCACCTTAGCCACCAGGCTACAGGCACCTTAGCCACCAGGCTCCAGGCAACTTAGCCACCAGGCTACAGGCAACTTAGCCACCAGACTACAGGCAACTTAGTCACCAGGCTACAGGCAACTCAGTCACCAGGCTACAGGGAACTTAGCCACCAGGCTACAGGCACCTTAGCCACCAGGCTACAGGCACCTTAGCCACCAGGCTACAGGCACCTTAGCCACCAGGCTATTAGCCCCCGCTAGCCCCCGCTAACTCGCATTGGGCTTTCATGAATGGTAAGTCCAATGCAGTTTGAAAGCTAGCAAACATGGTGCACTCTCAGAAATAAAGGTACAAAAAGCTAAAAAAATGCTTGTCGCTGGAGTGGTACTCTATAGGTGCATAAAACTGTAGCCCTAGCCAGTAACTAATTTGTTATTTTTTTTGTTTGGAGAATGTCCTCATTTGTACCCAAAGACAATATTACTGTACTTGCAGTGTACATTTGGGAAATTTGATCCTTGAACAAAAATGTACCAACACTCCCATGACCAGCAGGCCCTGCTGGGCTTCACTCGGGACAGGAGAAGGGGCCACACCAACACTCCCAGGACTCCCAAAACACGATGATAATGTTCTTAGAGGCGAGATACTGAGCCAGTGACCTCGCCTTTAACATCAACCATCCAACAAGCAGGACTTAAGCGCGGATGTTGACTCAGGGTCTGCGCCTGGGTTTGCATAAACATTCGCCCCCTATCACCCTGAAGACTCAACATTCAGCCAATTCACAAGTCAAGGAGAACGCAGGCAACACAGGACCACCTACAAAAACACTGTTGTACTGGGAGTCAAACAGTTCACACGCTAATAAAACAAATATAATCGCGTCAGATCAAGTTACCTTTTCAAAAACGCAACTGACATTTATCCTGTGGAGGTGTTTAATTTCGCTGTGAAATGACCCACGAACACCCATCTGCAACCGATCTGTGGGGAGCCCCAGGGCAACGTTGGTGAACCCCCACCTCTCCCACAGATGCTTATCTAAGGCTGGTACCATCACACACGTGTTTCAGCACAGCATTACGGTACATTACAGTTATTTAGCTAGCGCTTTTATCCAAAACTACTTAGAGTCGATTAAACTAAGCAGGGGCCTGGAGCAACGTGGGGTTCAGGGCCTTAGTTAAGGGCCCTGCTCAAGGGCCCAACAGCCCACCAGGGCTATTAACATTTATTTACCTACAGGGCAGGTGGACTGAGCAGGCGTGCTCTTTTGCAGCAACGTCCTGTGAATGCCCTCCCCAGCCCCAAATAGCCTAATCTGCATGTTTTGGTATGGATCTTAATGTGGCTACACTGGGGCTTGATGGTCCCTGTGCCACACCCCGGCCACTGCCCTACAGGCTGTTCCACCGTTACCCCCATGCACTGCCAAACAAACTAAACACAACTCAGTCTCAGCAAGTATTTTAGTCTTATATTGAGACTTACAGTCATATTTCTTTAACTTTTTTGCTAAATAAGACAAACGTATCGCCATTGAGTTGAAGATGTGCCGACGGGGTAAGAAGGCTTCAGTCGTTAAGCAACAGTAACTTAAATGAGATCTGCGGGAGGAACTGGCTTCATCTGCCACCGAGCAGCTCCTATAGAAACTGACAGAACTGGTGAAGTGGACGTGGAAGTTGTCTCCAGGTCTCATACTGAAGATCTCTGGATGGAGGTCGAGCAACAGTCACACCAGAGCCATCTCCTCCTTTTGGGAGAGAAATGAAAGATAGAGCGGGTGTTCTTTTTGGGATGGGGCCACGCTAATATGTCCTTGAGGAAACAATGTCCGGAACCCAAAATGCTTCCAGCTCCCAGCGCTTTCGTGGAACGCCAGAAAAACGAAAACCCATGGAAGCAGCCTTGGGAGAATCGGGGCGGATAAACAGTGTGATGAGACCACAGTGCGTGAGCAGCACTTCACACGAAACAACAGAACCTCGGTCTTCATTACAGCGTACATCTTGATCCGATCCACGTTTGTTTGTTTTTTTATTTTTCAGTGTTTACTCTGGGACTGAAATGGAGAGTTCTGATGAAGCACCCCTGTTTTCCTTTGGGCAGAGAAATCTGGACCTCTGATACTATCTCAGTTCCTTTCTCAAGTCTTTTCATATTTACAGCTGGGAAAATATCAATTTCCATAATTATACTTTCTCATGCAATTACTCGACCATCACGAAAAGAGGTCTGTCATTTTAATGTTTTCTTTACATTTTAATGTCTTGACATATGATGCTATCGAAGTTTAAATAAAGTATATTATTATTATTATTATTATTGTTATTAATGCTTTATGTATTCTGAGTGCAATGGTGGCTCCTGCTGCCTCTCGTTTACTCATACGCAAGTATCTGAAACGTGCGGTGCGAGCCTTTACGTACAAAAATATATACGTAAACAGCTTTCTGTCCTGTCAAGTCAAAATACTTTGGATTGTCAGAGATGGCTCCTATTGGCCGCCTGGCTGTTTGGCACTGTGCTCTCATTGGCCCCAGAAAGTTTCCGCAAGAAATGTGTTCCCTGGGCTGGAGTTTTTAAGTGAATTGCCAATCAGGATCAAAATTAATCAGTGGAATGCTGAGCTTGAAATCAAGACAAGGATTTTTTTATTTTGCATTTGTGTTTTTTTACATTTTCATTAATGAACTGATTTTGGTCCTCCAGTGGGCTGAGTTTGGGCAAACTTCTCCTCTGATGGAAGTACAATCTCAACTTTCAGCGAAAGATACTGAGAAAATTAAAACTGTCATTAACCTCCCTCTGGCCAATGAACAAGTGCTAATGGACCGTACCATGGGCCTAGGGGGGGGGGGGGGGTTCAAACACCTTCATGCAGGAAGCAACCACTGTCAGAGACAGGGACAGGGGCAAACAGAGAGGAGTCACTTTTCCCAATGTAAAGGCAGTGCCTGTCTTTATCTAAACAGCGCAAAGTCATGTCTGTTTTTGAGTATAATTTGGGGGAACGTGTTGCTAGGAAACATGTGCCTGTGTAGGTCCTCTCATTCAAACTCTTGCTCTGAATTAGTCCAGGTCAGAGTAAAATGGAGTGAAGACCAGGATCATAGTACACCAACTTGTCACAGCGGTCACATTTCTATTGACCCATTTACACGTGCTTACAAAATTAACAAAGGCTTTTGCATATTCACATTTGCATGGCAAATGGCCGTACAACTGACCACTTTGGACAAAGGTGCATTCACCCATTCACCCAGCAATGCCATGCAAGGCACCGCCCCGCTCATCAGGCCCTCCCCGGGGATAAGCGTCACGCTCAGGGACACCTTGACACTCCCAGGGCGGGATCGGGATCGGACCAGCAACCCTCCGACTGCCAGACGACCGCTCTTATCTCCCGATCCAATGTCACACATGAGTCAATGCCAACCAACGTAACTCAGTCATTCAGAGTCGGGCAGGAAATATGAATTAGTCACGCAGATTCTGTGTTACCAGGAACTGTCAAATAATGGAAACCCTCCCCCAACCGCATTTCTGTGGAAGTCCCCACCACGCTACAGAAAGTCCACACCACGTTACAGGAAGTCCCCACCACGCTACAGGAAGTCCACAGCTGTCTGGCCTGGAAAAGCACTCCTCCCCCACACACTCCCACCTTTCACATCCTTACAGGTGCATTTCTATTTCAGGCAAGACGAGGTAAACTAAGCCCCACATGCACTTACACACATCCTTAATGCCAGAACAGACCACAGAGGCATTTTGTACTGAACCCCACATAACAACAGTCAATTACCTTACGTTCTGTCACAGTTGTTTTGGGGGGGTTTGTTTTTTGTTAGACTTGTGTAACTGCTGGTTGGCCTGAGTTTGAAGCTATACGTCCAGATAGCTTACAGGCTATAACCACAAACCATAAGATAGTATGGGTAATTTGAGGTTAGGCTGAATCACAGCAGTTTCCAATTAAAACAAGTTAAAAATTCCACAACACAAAGTCCACTAGTGGAGTGCCCAGATTGAGCTGGTTCTAGTTTAGTTTCCATAGACGCCAAAATGGGAAATTTATAAACACAAGTATGAACAAATATTTAGCCCAGTGAGACCGCAGACAGGCAGGTCCATCTCCACTGTGGACACAACCAGGCCCTGCGTCTCCTCTGGATGCAAAGGAACACGCAGCGTGGCACTGCTAAAAATTTACGTCAGAAAATCATATACAAAATTTTTTTTTTTTTTTAAATCACTTGAATTAAGCAGAATTCAGCAGAATTAACTGAGAACATTTTACTTGATGAGACTACTTGAAACAATACAGATTGTTAAAACAAGCTAAACAATCTTACACAGACAGTACTTGCTGAATTTATCTCATCTGAAAAAGTGTAAGATTTATAGCCTGAATACAAGCTATTCACTTGTTCAGATGACATCTTTTGCAGTGTGGCAGGAACATCCATCCAGCCAACGGCAGCCTACTGGAGACCAGGCGTCTCTTTCCTGTTCAGAATGAGAGCCCCAGCTCAGGCACAAAAACTACCCAACACCCTCACTTTCTCCCGCTCCGTACACATCGAGTTTGAGACCCGTATTTTTCCTAATCCTGTCCTTTGTGCAACACAATTATACAATGTCATACCCACGTGAAAAAATAGTATGCTGAAGTACCTCTGAAGTGTATACTTAAGAATTTATACTTGAAGTATAATTAAAGTTTCTATCAAGTATGCTTAGTACACATTTTTTCCGCATGGGTAGTTCACCGCCTTGTGACGCTAAGCTGTCCATGTTTCTGTTCCAGCAGAAAAGTTTCAAGTATTATCGCAAGTATGATTGGACATAATACAAGTTTCTTGGATGACAAAAGCATCCCTTGTCGCGCAGGTTTCAGCAGAGTAGACTACGCCTGTAGTTCTTGTTATTAAGACTAGCGATGCATGTCCCCTATAGGGAACGAACACTAATTTGCCGGTCTTCAGAGGTTACGTGTGGAGGCTTCAGGATGGGCTGAAGCCGGCCCTCCGGGCGCGAGGAGTCCCGAGACCCCTCCCGACTCGTGATCACCCGCATCAGACTCACTGCGTGCCAGAGCCCTGGACAGGTTCCCAACCTGGCTCTCTCAATCTGCCAATCTGCCCATCAGCACTGTGTAATATCCCAAATAATCCCTTCCTCTCCAACTCAGCTGATATGCGCTAATCTTTCTGGCACAAGATGGCTGCCGTGCATCGCCCGTATTCGCGCTACACACCGATGCTGCTTGAAGTGGGCTTAACCCCCGTCACTGCTAAGCGCTTTTGAGATTGTAAAAGGTGCGACATAAATGCTGTCCTTTATTCATAGGACACTGCTGTAACATATCTGTACTGTTGAACATACTATTATGTTTTGTCATGTTCTCTTAATTATACACTTAAGCAGACTCTTCTTAAAAAAAAAAAATAATAAAAAAAACTGGCTGAGGAATGAAAGAACTTTGAAAGTATAGCGAGGCCAGAGAACTGCCAACCAGGTGACAAGCTTAGTCTTAACTGCAGCAATGAAGTTCTGGAAGAGACTACAATCTGAGCTATTGCTTCTGCAGGATTATGGTCAATCAAAAGCCTTCTCTCTCGGCCAATGACCCTGCAGTGCCCAGGCTCTGCCCAATCAAAGGCATTCTCCCTCTATATCTATGCTAGGGGTGGTCGACTCTTGCCCCTGGACCCAAAGTTTTGACTACCACACCCAACCCTCATTGGTGATGGCCAAAGCAAGGCCAAAACAACGAACCGTTTCAATAGACAAGATGTTCTGTTACAATTGCGACCATATGTTAAACATTGCAATCCATCTGAAGTGTAAGTTGTGGCAGAGTTTGGCATTGGCCACAGTATAGACTGCTACTGTTCCCCTCTCAACAGACATGCAAGTGACATTCTGCACTTGGATCCCCACCGTTTTATAATGCTCGTTTAATAGTTTGGTGCTCTCAAATATGCCCAAGATCTGCCCAATCAAAGACGGATATAACACTGAACTGGGTGAAGCCATGTCCCAATAGAACACTGTTAGCAAACCACCTATTTACAGAGTGAGACAGATTTTGACGCAACGTCGCCTTTGATTGACAAATACAAGAGGCCAACGTTGCTTTCTAAATCTTTTGTTTCGTTTGCCGTTTATCGAAAGAAAATCTATGCATATGTTTGGCCCAGACAGAATGTGACATTTTATCAAACTGCCACACGAAAGATCAGCACATACAGATTATGTGAAGACTATACAGTCGAGATATACTTGGTTGGAATGCCCCGCAAAGTGAGTTGAATCGGCTGAGCAGGCGATTTAAAAAAGAATCTGCACAAAGGTTACTGAGAAGGTTATCGAGCAAGGATGATTACAGGAATGTGTAATCGTGTACTCCGGCAGTGCATAATCTGCTCCAAACCAGAATATAGGCACAGATGTGAAGCACATAGTTCTAAAAAAAACGCGAAAAAAATAAATAAAAAGTTTACAGCGTTTATGCCGTTTCTGCGCCGAGCCACCAGATTATATTGCACGTGTCTGTTGTGATGTCCCCAAAGCGGCGGAAGAGTTACTCATGCAGCAACGGGATCCGCATGCCGAGACTAACAATGCGAGGGGTAGGATCAAAGACACGCTGCCTGCAGCACTCTGAAAACAAACTAGCATTCCGTTGATAGTTATCGTGCAATGCTATGGGTTTTCTTCGCGGTTATTTACACTTCGATTTGATATTAATGAGTTGATCGATGACTGGAAACGCTTTGTCGACACTCGGCACACGGTAAAATGTCCAGTGGGTGTGTTAATTCAACTCTCACAGCGAACATGCGAGTCCAGTTGGGACCATATGTACTCTGTAGTAGATTTAACACCGAACAGTTCGCAGAAACAGCCTGCGCAAAAATGCGAGGGGGCAATTAAAGTGCAGGACATTCATTCGGCACGACGGCAAGTTAGCGGCGCCTTTTCGAATTCAAAAAGTGACTATGAGCACGCCATAGGTCCTGCTCTGGTCTTACAGGGCGCCTCAGCCGCACGAATAGTTTTATTTCAGATGCATGACGAGCAAAGTTGCCTAATTTGACTATTCCCATCGGTAGTATTTATGAAGCTGCGAAACAAAAGTGAACAATGCGTAAATAATGAAAGGACATATCAAGCGTGTCGTGCATATGGCTAATCTTTGTGCCCAAGCTAAAATAAAAAAGATAAGAAATTAGTTATTTGACTTCATCCATATGCGTTTCTTCTGCAGTATTAGTGATATTCCTTGATATGTTTGTATTTATTTATTTTTTATACCAATTTGGTAGGCAAGGACAATCATGCACCGTTAGATACTAGACCGTAATGCCTTTTCAACACTGAGATTATTCGCACTCCCATTTATGATCCGATATATGAAATCAGAGTGTGCTATACTCGGGATCAGGAACTGAACAGACGCACACAAACAATTAGAGGCTATACAAAGGACACGAAACTTACTGATAGTTCGCCTTCTCTTTCAGCAGTGAAGGGCGCACAGGAAAGCGCAGATACGTCCCACTCTCGAGTCTGTGTCAGTCCGTGCACAAGCTTTTATAAGGCCTGCGTGTGGCCGTGCACTGACCGGGGCTGAAGTCAGAGTCCCGCGGGCTCCACCTAGCGGAACATACCGCTTTTAGCCTGGAGTCAGCCGAAACTACCTCTCATTGCACAACGATTTACACCTTTGCGTCCCTAAATTGCACAGTGGTCTCGTTGGAGCGCACGGAATAAAACTTAAATAATACATTTGGGATATGCATGGCTAGGGACAGTGACGATGGGGAGTCTGTGGCGTGACGTATGCTGGATGTGGTGGCACGGGGACGGCCAGTCCAGTCATTTAAAGTCTCTTGCCGAGATCTGACAGTTCGCTATAATTCCTCCCTGCGACTCGAAAAACGCCCTGCACACAACCCATACTTTTTATTCATTTCCAGAGATTACCATTCAGGTCATGTCGCAGTATCGGTATCATTATTATCATAAAGACAAAGCGGCGGCATGGATGGTGCAGTGGGTAGCAAGGAGGTCCTGGGTTCGAATCCCCGTCGGCTGGGGCCTCTCTGTGTGGAATATGAATGTTCTCCCCGTGTCTGCGTGGGTTTCCTCCGGGTACTCCGGTTTCCTCTGCAAGACATGCAGGTTACGCTGATTGGAGAGTCTAAAGTGTGTGTGTGTGTGTGTGGTGACCTGTCCAGGGTGTATTCCTGCCTTTTGCCCAATGTATGCTGGCATAGGCTCCAGCAACCCTGTTCAGGATAAGCGGGTTAGGATAATGAATGAATGAATGATAAAGACAAAGCGCAATTCAAAAACATGAGCTATTGTCAGAATATGACTCCAACACAGAAGGTCCAATTTAATCCGTGGTCAGTTGGAACATTTCCCAAATTTTTTGGTAAAGGAGCCAAATGCTCGAAAGCTTTGACACGAAAAGCTCCGTTTGTCTATTAACTATACACACCGCTCAAACATACTTACCCCGTTCTCATCTAAAGACATTTGAACCCTTTCATGCATTCCTTATTAAAACAATAGATTTTATTAGATAGATTATTAGAGCAATAGTTCAATTTTTGATTAGTTTGGAACAAGTTTAAAATGTAAAAAAAATGCATCTTGTATTTTGTAGAAGTTACATATCTGTCCACTGTAGCATAGAACAGCATTAAACATATCCTTTTAAAGTATTAGCTTGCAATAAATTTAACAAAAAACATAATTAGGTCCTAAAACATTTCAGATATCAAAAATTGGTTATACACACACAAGCACTTTTATAGGAACATTTTTACTTCATTACACCTACTTATTCATGCGATTATCTAATCAGCCAATTGTGTGTCAGCAGTGCAATGCATAGTCATGTACATATGGGTCAGGAGCTTCAGTTAATGTTCACATCAACCATCAGCATGGGGAAAAATGTGATCTAAGTGACTTTGGCCATGGAATGATAGTTGGTGGCAGACAAGGTGGTTTGAGTATCTCAGAAACTGCTGATCTCCTGAGATTTTCACACACACTAGTGTCTTGAAAGTTGAAAGCAAACCAAAAAAATCCTGTGAGCAGCAGTTCTGCAGACAGGAACGCATTATTAATGAGGGACGTCAGAGGAGAATTGCCAGACTGGTCAAAGCTCATAGGAAGGTGACAGTAACCCTAATAACCACACATTACAAAAGTGGTATGCAGAAGTGGTATGAACACAGAGGCTACAGCAGTAGAAATCTAAAAAATAAGTCTAATAAATGGCTAATAAAGTGCTCACTGAGTGTTTACACACGCAAACCCCATCCTCCTCAACCTCACACAAGCCTATGTAAGATATGATCACTTTATAACTGTACAGTTGAACCCAATCAAATGACAAACACAGTGTATATTTGTTTAAATAAAACATTCAAGTGAAGAACTATCACTATTTTGAGTAAAACCTGCAAAATATTGATGCTCGTACATATAGACCCAATTTGCAGAATATAGCCTTTAGCGCACGGCATATATAATAATAATATATATATATAATATACACTACAGTGGACAGATGCTTTTTCAGTCACAGAAAAAAGACAACAGGAATAATATTATTGTTTCTCCGCTTTCCTGCGCTATTTTGAATGCATGATGTCATAGCTCAGACAGACAATGATGCATAAGGACAGGAATCATATCATATTGTAGGCGAGACTCGAGAGAGTGCAGCCACTGGTGGTTTGGGCATGTAAACACATTAAATTATAAGAAATGGCTTCTAAATATCGGTCTGGTGTAGGGGCCACCATGCATAAAAGGGTTAAATTAAATCAATGGATCGAAATTGTGACATTTAACAAGGTCGGTTTCAACAAGGTGTGAGATCTCAATTCTCCAAGCCTGCGAGACAGATAGGCATATATTGTTTTCCATTATTTCCCATGATGCAGTAGAGGAGACTTATGTAACTACATAATGTTTGTACCAGAACAATGACTTTATCTGCTCAACAGCGTTTAGGAGTGGGCGGAAGGACACTGCACAGCTCATGTGAGACAGAAATATCACTGGACCATCCTTTCTAAAGGAAGCTCCAAGACAGCATAGACTCCTTTGTGCGTCATTCCCGAGGCATATATAGGAAATGGCAGTTGAAATGGGAACAGACTTTCATCAGAAAGCTTGTTCTGATAAGTTCCCAAGTGTTGCAATGGGAAATGCTCTTTTTTCATTCTGGTAAAGAACATTGCTTAACACATTGAACAAAATATTATATTTCATTAATACATGTTCAACTTTGAAACAATAGGCAGTAGAGTTTGTTAAGGCTATCATGTAAACATTATTTATTTCATACATGTTAGACCAGGGGTCGGCAACCCTGGTCCTGGAGAGCCACAGGGTGTGCTGGATTTCGTCTCCACCTTAAAATAAGCAACCGATTCAGACCCAAGAAACCAGGTGAGGTGAGTTAACTGTGCAATCAACGGCTTTCATTGATCAATTAATGCCAAGTAACAACGAAAGCCAGCACACCCTGCGGCTCTCCAGGACCAGGGTTGCCGACCCCTGGTCTAACATGTATGAAATAAATAATGTTTACATGATAGCCTTAACAAACTCTACTGCCAGGGTTGCCGACCCCTGTGTTAGACAATGAATGAGTAAGCAGGAGAGTGTAGCCTTTAATGTAAACAGTTTCATCAGAAAGCTTGTTCTGAGAAGTTCCAGAGTGTTGCAATGGGCAATGTACTTTTCAATCTGGGTAAGCATGTTGCTTAACACATTGATCATTACATTATATTTAATTAACACATGTTCAACTATGAAACAATAGGCAGTATAGTTTGTTAAGGCTATCGTGTAAACATTGTAGCCTATGATAGCCTATATCACAGGTATCAAACTCCAGTCCTGGAGGGCCGCAGTGTCTGCTGGTTTTCGGGTTTTTCCCGGTACCTGTGGTTCATTTAAGTCTTTGAATGGCAAAAGAATCCACACACCTTGTTCTCGAGGCCTTAAGTGACAGCTGATTGAAAGGCAACCACAAAAACCTGCAGACACTGTGAATTTAGTTTGACACCCCTGGCCTATATGAACCAAGAACAAAGAACTGTTCAGGCTACCATGGGCAGATTATCGCACATTACTGTCACCAATAAGATTCTGCTGTTCATACACTATGTGATTTCTTTGAACAATCTGGCATGGTTGAGAGAGTGTGGTCAACTGGGGTGCCAGTATTACAACAGACCCCGCAGTGTCAACCATGATGAAATCTGATATGCCAGAAAAGACACTTTAGCATTGAGATGTCATACAAACTGATACTCAAGGTATTGATCAAAAGTATCTTATTTTGGGTTAATTAGCAAAAGAATATGTTTCAATTTTGTTAAATGTTTTATTTTTGTTCATTATATTTCCAAAGATGTCAGGATGCGGTTCTTATTTTGGATGTGGGCGGGGCCAGTCTGACCATGTCCACAGTGTGTCATCACTGTAGCTTGTTGTTGATTGGAGCAATTTGCAGTGTCACAACCAAACCCTGTTACAACCGACCCCAGTCTCCTCTATCAGTCACTCAACCTTTGTTAATTCTCAGAGGACACACGAGAACGAACCCTCATTTAAAATGGTGCCGGGATTACAAATTACATTTACAACAGTAATAATAAAAAGTTACATTATTATTTTAAATTAAGAACAGTACAAATTAAAATAATATATAATAATTTACTAAATTAAAATACTCAATTAAATAATTAAAAAAATAAATACAAATAAAAAAATTAAAAAAAATTCTAAAAACAATTACACTCCATAGTAATTAAGGTTCAGATCAGAGACTTAACATGTCATAACATAACATAACATAAAGTAATGTCATGTTTGACAATGACATTTTAAGTTATGTCCAACGTGTCAATGTTAAAACTGTCAAGTTTCAGATCCTTGTGTTACGCATTCAGGGTTTGAGGGGTATGAATTCTAGAAGCACTTTCACCACCTCAGAACAAATTTGAGGAACTTGAACAATAGACAGCCTTGGTCGCGTGCGCTGTAAGACATACAAACCGGAGGTGAACTGGGGTATAAGGGCAGTTCGTAAAGGAGAGCTTCATAAATAAACAGATACCAGGGATCTCGTCTTACACAGAGCGAGGGCCACCCAACTTTTTTTATACAAGACACAGTGATGAGTGCTGTAATTGCAACCAGTAATTCATCTAAGTGCTGAATGAAAATCCAGCATCCAGAGAATGCAGAGTATGTTTGTAAATAACATCCCCATAATCAAGGACAGAAAGAAAAATATATTTAATTAACTTCCGTCTGATAAACATAGGGAAGCGAGATCTATCCCTGTAAGAAGCCAAACTTCACTCACTGCATTTTCATTGTTTGTGTGGAACATAAATTTCTCATCAATCCAAATGCCCAAGTATTTACAGTACAGTGATTTAATTCCAGTTCTTTTGGCTCTGTACTCCAGTACATTGGATTTGAGATTAAACGATGTATATCAGGTTTAACTGCAGACCGTCACTAATTTGAGGGTATTTAAATGCATACTGGGTGATCCGTGTAGGAATTACATCTTTTTTATACCTAGTCCCCCAATTTTAGCAGACCAAAAGTAATTGGACAGTTGGCTTCTCAGCTGTTTCAATCGCTCTCTTAGTGCAGATATAAGAATGCTTTCAGTATCTAGTCTTGATTCTAGGCTTTTCATGGCATTTGGAGTCTGTTATTGGCGTTTGTCAACATGAGGACCAGATTTGTGCCACTGACTCAACAAGGAGTGGTCTGCTATATCGTGGGCCTGAGGAAGTTCAACACAAAGTGCAGCAGGATGAAGTCTCCTCTCTGAAGCAGACACAGATTAATGTATGACTAAGGTCATGGCAGTTATAGTGCTGTGCCTCGCCCTGAACCCAGACTGATAGGGGCTAAGCAAAGAATATGCTCCAAATAAACACATTTAGCTGGACATTAACCAGAGACTCAAAAATTGTAGCCAGGCATGACAAGTTGGAAGTTGGCCAGTAATTGAAAGTGTAACAGGGTTTAAAAGTGTTTTTGGCACATAGTCAAACACTGAATAGTTAATATGGTAGTACACACTTGTAACATTTCTTATGCAATAAGGTTCTGGTTAATTGTTAACAACTATAGCCTACACTGACAATATCCCTGAAAACTGACCCACTATCTTAAACTAGAAATATTCACTTTTGAAAGTGTACTTTCAATCTGAAAATATCATATAATATCTACATTATAATATCTTTTGTTAAATCAAATTATTATTTAATTTTCTAATAATTGATGATGCATGCTGTATTAATCCAGTAGTTTAGCCTGGGAAACCACAATGCTGGATTACAGAGTTAGCTGGATAACTGCACTGAGTAAGACCCGGAACAGAAGACTGTTTCACAAAGATGATTACTGAGTTAGCTGGGTAACTGCACTGGGGTTTTACTCTTGGTGAAACATCACCCTGGTCCATTTTAAAGACAGGAAAGTCACAGCTCAGAATTATGATACTTCCTTGACACCGCCTTGACCTCAGTCTTGCATTTAAATTGACATAATTAGTCCATCCATCCATCCATCCATTATCTGAACCCGCTTATCCTGATCAGGGTCGCAGGGGGGCTGGAGCCTATCCCAGCATACATTGGGCGAAAGGCAGGAATACACCCTGGACAGGTCGCCAGTCCATCGCAGGGCACACGCATCATTCACTCACACACTCACACCTATGGGCAATTTAGACTCTCCAATCAGCCTAATCTGCATGTCTTTGGACTGTGGGAGGAAACCGGAGTACCCGGAGGAAACCCACGCAGACACGGGGAGAACATGCAAACTCCGCACAGAGAGGCCCCGGCCAACGGGGATTCGAACCCAGGACCTCCTTGCTGTGAGGCGGCAGTGCTACCCACTGCACCATCCGTGCCGCCGACATAATTAGTGATCATTAGAAAAGATCTTTTTTTCATGTTCGTCTCCACCTCACAGGTTGCAAAGCAAATTGCACACCCACAAGATTTCACATTATTGGCCTGTACGACTGTGAATCATCACCACATTTCAAGGGAAAAGGAAACATGGTTAATACAACTTAAGCCGCGGTTGAAAATGAAATTTCACCAGAGAGCTTGTTCTGAGAAGAGTGTTGCAATGGGAAATTCACTTTTCATTCCGGGTAAGAATGACTAAACACATTAATCCACGTCAGTACTGTCAAAGCAGATTACATATCCATAAGATTTCACATCATTGGCTTACATCACCCCATTTCAAAACAGAACTTTGTTCGATGAAGTTCATATTTGCATTGAAAAGCAATCTCTCCTTATTTAATATTGTGGCTTTTAGACATCTAGGCCCAAGGTACCAGTTACCTGTTATTTGCACATTTTATTTATGCTCTGAACTTGATCATTAAAGTCAAACACGGTAACCATGGCATGACACGCTAAGTTGCAAATTAAACAGAACCATGCAAATTTGCATTGGTAGTTTTTGTTGTCATGGTTGCAGATGTTCTCATTGTACAGGCTTTCTTCTGCGGGACGAACCGTACCCCTGTACCCTGACCAGGGGCCCACCATGGCTCAGTGGAGTTTCAATGGGGCCCTCTGCTGGATGAGGGGAGTATTGAAATGGCTTTTGGACAGGTGTGTGAAATCCCTGCTTCATTGCTGGGATTGTGCTATGCTGTGCTGGTCTCTCAGTACCACGGAGGGCTGTGTGTGTGTGTGCTGGTCTCTCAGGACCATGGAGGGCTGTGTGTGTGCTGGTCTCTCAGTGCCACGGAGGGCTGTGTGTGTGTGTGCTGGTCTCTCAGTACCACGGAGGGCTGTGTGTGTGTGTGCTGGTCTCTCAGTACCATGGAGGGCTGTGTGTGTGCTGGTCTCTCAGTGCCACGGAGGGCTGTGTGTGTGTGTGCTGGTCTCTCAGTACCACGGAGGGCTGTGTGTGTGTGTGCTGGTCTCTCAGTACCATGGAGGGCTGTGTGTGTGCTGGTCTCTCAGTGCCACGGAGGGCTGTGTGTGTGTGTGCTGGTCTCTCAGTACCATGGAGGGCTGTGTGTGTGCTGGTCTCTCAGTACCACGGAGGGCTGTGTGTGTGTGTGTGCTGGTCTCTCAGTACCATGGAGGGCTGTGTGTGTGCTGGTCTCTCAGTGCCACGGAGGGCTGTGTGTGTGTGTGCTGGTCTCTCAGTACCACGGAGGGCTGTGTGTGTGTGTGCTGGTCTCTCAGTACCATGGAGGGCTGTGTGTGTGTGTGCTGGTCTCTCAGTGCCATGGAGGGCTGTGTGTGTGTGTGCTGGTCTCTCAGTACCATGGAGGGCTGTGTGTGTGTGTGTGCTGGTCTCTCAGTACCATGGAGGGCTGTGTGTGTGTGTGCTGGTCTCTCAGTACCACGGAGGGTTGTGTGTGTGTGTGTGCTGGTCTCAGACTCGGTGCCATGGAGGGCCTAATGTAAATAAAGTGACTGGAAATAGTTTAAATAACCATAAATTCAAATATAGGGATGTATCGACTACACATCCACCAAATATCTATTCAAAGTAATGTCAAGAACTATAAAAATGCACATGTCAAGTCAGACATAAAATCTGCACTGAAAACATCAGGATTATATGGGTGTGATCTGGGCTGCCTCACGGGACCCAAACTCGGTCCTGGGCCCGTGTCCTGGCCCTTGTGTCCTGGGCCCCTGTGTGTGTCCTGGGCCCTTGTGTCCTGGCCCCTGTGTGTGTCCTGGGCCCCTGTGTGTGTCCTGCCTGTGTCCTGGGCCCTTGTGTCCTGGCCCCTGTGTGTGTCCTGCCTGTGTCCCGGCTCCTGTGTCCTGGCCCCTGTGTCCTGGGCCCTGTGTCCTGGGCCCCTGTGTCCTGGGCCCTGTGTCCTGGGCCCTGTGTGTCCTGGCCCCTGTGTGTCCTGCCTGTGTCCTGGGCCCCTGTGTCCTGGCCCCTGTGTCCTGGGCCCTCTGTCCTGGCCCCTGTGTCCTGGCACCTGTGTCCTGGGCCCTGCGTCCTGGGCCCTGCGTCCTGGCCCCTGTGTCCTGGCCCCTGTGTCCTGGCCCCTGTGTATGCTGGTGTAAGCTGCAATCCCAGAACTTTAAGAAGATGTTATTTATGTTATTGTGTGCTATTGGGGGCAGCCTGTAGCGTAGTGGTTAAGGTAAATGACTGGGACACACAAGGTCAGTGGCTCTAATCCCGCTGTAGCCACAATAAGATCCGTACAGCCATTGGGCCCTTGAGCAAGGCCCTTAACCCTGCACTGCTCCAGGGGAGGATTGTCTCCTGCTTAGTCTAATCAACTGTACGTCGCTCTGGATAAGAGCGTCTACCAAATGCCAATAATGTAAAGACATTAAACATGTGTTCAGCACTCTAATTTGGAGCCATTTCATTTCATGAAAAAAATGTACCTCTTTTGATTTTTTGGTTTGTAATACAGCATAGTATGAACATGGGAGTTGTATTCTTCATGGTATGCATACAGTAGGTAGGTCTGACAAAATGGGGCTTAAGAGGGTAAATAATCCTTCTGAACATGACAAGCACATAATTAAGAAAAATCAACAGCTTCTTAACAGTTCTGGGATTGCAGTTATGGTTGGAAGGTAAACCAGCAAACACAGCATACCAGTGCCCTACTGTACCTACACACCTCATGAAGCTATGGGAGGAGATGTGCAATGAAAAAACCTTCAAGTAGTTTTATTTTAAAATGGGGGCCCAGAGCAATATTCTTTCATTTTACATTTACATTGTAGTCATTTGGCAGAAGCTTTTAATCCAAAGTGATTTACAAGTGCATACAGTGGGAGCAATAATTATTTGATCCCTTGCTGATTTTGTAGGTTTGCCCGCTTACAAAGAATGGAACTGTGTAGAATTTTAATCATAGGTACATTTTAACATTGAGAGACAGAATATCACAAAATAATCCACAATAACAACACCATATTTTTGCATGAAATAAGTATTTGATCCCCTACCAATCAGCAATAATTCTGGCTCCCACAGACCAGTTAGTTTTCCATTAAGAAGCACTCCTAATCTCAAGTCATTACCCAAAACACCTGTGTCAACTCGTTACATCGTTATGTAGCTGTATAAAAGACACCTGTCCACACAATCAATCAGATTCCAACGTTTCCACCATGGGCAAGACAAAGGAGCTGTCTAAGGATATCAGGGACAAAATTGTAGACCTGCACAAGGCTGGGATGGGCTACAAGAAAATAAGCAAGCAGCTTGGTGAGAAGTTAACAACTGTTGGAGCAATTATTAGAAAATGGAAGAAACACAAAGTCACCGCCAATCTCCCTCGGTCTGGGGCTCCATGCAAGATCTCGCTTCGTGGGATATCAATGATCATGAGAAAGGTCAGGGATCAGCCCAGTACTACACAGGAGGAGCTTGTTAATGACCTGAAGGCAGTTGGGACCACAGTCATGAAGAGAACCATCAGTAACACACTACACCGTGAAGGATTAAAATCCTGCTGCGTGCGCAAGGTTCCTCTGCTGAAGAAGGCACATGTACAGGCCCGTCTGAAGTTTGCCAAAGAACACCTGGATGATCCAGAGGAGACTTGGGAGAAGGTGATGTGGTCAGATGAGACCAAAATAGAGCTATTTGGCATCAACTCGACTCGCTGTGTTTGGAGGAAGAGAAATGCTGAGTACAACCCCAAGAACACCATCCCCACTGTGAAGCACGGAGGTGGAAACCTTATGCTTTGGGGGTGTTTCTCAGCTAAGGGGACAGGACGACTTCACCGTATCGAGGGGAGGCTGAATGGGGCCATGTACCAGGACATTTTGGGCAACAACCTCCTTCCCTCAGTGAGAGCACTGAAAATGGGTCGTGGATGGGTCTTCTGTTCCAACATGACAATGACCAAAACATACGGCCAAGGCAACAAAGGAGTGGCTCCAAAAGAAGCATATTAAGGTCCTGGAGTGGCCTAGCCAGTCTCCAGACCTAAATCCCATCGAAGATCTGTGGAGGGAGCTGAAGCTTCGAGTTGCCAAGCGACAGCCTCGGAACCTTAAGGATTTGGAGAGGATCCGCAAAGGAGTGGACCAAAATCCCTCCCAAGATCTGTGCAAACCTGGTGAAAAACTACAACAAACGTCTGCCCTCTGTGCTTGCCAACAAAGGTTTCTCCACCAAGTATTAAGTCCTATTGTTCTATGGATCAAATACTTATTTCATGTGAAAATATGATATTAAATTTATAAAATTTATATGATGTTGTTATTGTGGATTATTTTGTGATATTCTGTCTCTCAATGTTAAAATGTACCTATGTTTAAAATTCTACACAGTTCCAATCTTTGTAAGTGGGCAAACCTACAACATCAGCAAGGGATCAAATAATTATTGCTCCCACTGTAGGTTCTTCCACAAGTCAAAGCATCACATCCATAACTCATAAAATACACATGAAGTGCTGTTCTAAACATATAGTCATCATAAGTGCAAATTCTTTTTTTTGGGGGGGGTTAGACAAGAGGGATAGGGATATCAGAAAGGGGGGCGGAGGAGAGAGGACTAAGGTAGAGTTTGAATAGGTGTGTTTTTAGTCTGCGTCGAAATAGGGGGAGGGATTCTGCTGTCCTGACAGTGTTAGGCAAGTCATTCCACCACTGAGGAACCAGAACGGAAAACAGGCGTGAACGTGCAGCTCGACCGCCAAGTGCTCGTAGAGAGGGAACCATAAGGCGACCAGAGCTGGCAGACCGGAGTGGTCTAGCTGGGGAGTAGGGAGTGATCAAGGATTGTATGTAAGGTGGGGCAGTCCCCTAAGCAGCCTGAAATGCCAACACTAGGGCCTTGAATCGGATGCGTGCGGCAATATGAAGCCAGTGGAGGCCAATGAGAAGCGGGGTGACATGAGCCAACCTGGGCTAACATGAGCCGACCTGGGCTGACTGGTGATCAGGCGGGCTGCAGCATTCTGGACCAGCTGGAAGGGCTTGATGGCACACGCTGGGAGACCGGCTAGGAGGGAGTTGCAGTAATCCAGGCGGGAAATGACAAGCGCCTGGACTAGGAGCTGGGTGGCTTTCTCTGTTAGGAGATGACAGATACAGCGTATATTGTAGAGGAAGAACCTGCAGGTTCTTGCAGTGGAGGATACTTGTGGAGCCAGGGTGAGGCAGTTATCAAGAGTCACCCCAAGATTCTTAGCCGTACGGGAGGAGGAAACTACAAAGTCCTCAACAGTCAGTGAGAGGTCGATTGACGGAGAGGACTTAGCAGGGATGTAGAGAAGCTCAGTTTTGGCAAGGTTAAGTTTCAGGTGGTGGGAAGTCATCCACGCAGAGATGTCAGCCAAGCAGGCAGAGATCTATGTGGTAACCTGGGTATCGGGGGGGAAGGAAAATAAAGAGTTGGGTGTCATCGGCGTAAGAGTGATAAGAAAAGCCATGTGAAGAGATAACAGAAGCAAGAGACATGGTGTATAGCGAGAAGAGGAGAGGACCAAAACTGAGCCCTGTGGCACTCCAGTTTGTAGGGGGTGAGGGTCAGAGACTGAGCCCCTCCAAGTCACCTGGTAGGAGCGACCAGAGAGGTAGGAGGAAAACAAAGCGAGTGCAGACCCTGTGACACCCATCCCAGACAGCGATGAGAGCAGAATCTCATGGTTGACTGTATCAAAGGCAGCCGGCAGGTCGAGGAAGATGAGGACAGAGGAGAGGGATTTGGCTTTAGCAGAGTGGAGTGCCTCAGTGACTGCGAGCAGGGCGGTTTCAGTGGAGTGGCCACTCTTGAAGCCGGACTGGTTGGGGTTATGGATATTGTTGTGAAGAAGATAAGTGAAAATGCTTTGTAATAAGTGGACAGTTGGGAGCAGACCGCCCGTTCCAGAGTCTTGGCGAGAAAGGGAAGAAGAGGGACAGGCTGGTAGTTGAAATGAAAAGGGACCACTTTCTGCCATGAGGAACACGTGACAGGTTGAGTTTTGCGCCTGTCCGAAAATGTGAACTGATAGCTGGAAATCTACCTGGTTATTTCCTGATCAACTGGAATTGTGCAACGTTTCCTTTTTCCTAATATTGTCCGTGACGGATACCATTCATATAAAGTGGGTAGCGCTGTGCTTCATCCTAGCCTACGCTAGATGTCGCTGTGGAATTACTTGACTTGCAATGTATAAAAGGCGACTTCAGGACACTGATTTACCACAAAAAAGATAAGGGGATTATCTAAGAAAATGAAAATACCCATTGCTATATGGAATTACAGTATCTGTGTTGTGAGTTTTTCCTTAATGGTCTTGTAATTATATTTTAATTAATCATCTATGTACGTGTAGACGACACACTGGCAATTTAGTCGATACCTTCCGTAACCTCATTGGTTTTTGCGGTCTCACTTTGTATGTTAACGAGCGAAGTCGGAGATACCCGAACGTTGAAGTCACTCCCTTCGCCGGCGACAGTCCGAGTATTTCCGGAATTGTACGATGTTCTCCGAATCGTCCGTCCTGCCGGACTGCTGGAGGCGGCCGCAGCGCCATGTTGAGCGAAATCTCCCTTCTTAGTGAAAAAGGACTTTTAAAAAACAACATTTACTGAAGACCAAGATTAAATAAGTGAAGTTGGAGAAGCCGGCGACATTCCTCCGGGAAGCAGAACCGAACCGGATCCACGGACACCCCGGCCGGGGAGGGGGATACAACCCCCCCACCGTCCCCCATGAAGATAAAATCCCAATAAAACACAGCTAGCTAGCTAACGAGCTAACGTTACTCTTTCCATTAAAAAGGCATTTTTGAGTTAGCTAGCTGGCTAAGGCCTGGTGTGGGTGGAATTAGTTGCTGTATTTTAAAAATATAGCTAGATAGCCAGCTATGTATTCTTTTTTTACATCAGTGCATTGATAGCTAGATAGCTATTTATTATTGTACATATTTTCTATTTTTTTGGTTAAATTTTTGCGATGAGTTTGCCGCCGATAGCGGTACCGAAATCAGCCGCTGCCGCAGGAACTGGACCCGGACCTGGGCCATCTCCATCCAGCCAACTGCGGGCTACTCTGACCTCCGTAGCGCTACCCGGAGCCCCGGTCACCCCGCAGGCGCCCGCCGCGCCACCGCCGCAGTATCCTTCAGTCGAAATGCTTCCCCACCATTGCATCGGGGTTTCCCTTAAGAGAAAAAAATCTCCTTGTTTTGGGAAGGAGGGGGGGGGTTTAAGGGGGGTAAGTTAGCTTGCCTGCTACCGAGCCAGGGGTTAAGTATACCGGCTCAGGGAAAATGTAATGTAAACTTGGCTTTCAGTGTCAGTTTACAGAGTAACTTTAACGGTCATTTATTTTATTTATTTGTGAACTCGTGTCATAGAATCGCGATCAAGACGGCAGTTCAGTGGACGCTCTGAAGTGCGGAGCATCGAGGTATCCGCAAGTCGCCTTTGTTCGGTGAACTTGGCAGTTTCGTTTTCCTCAGTGTGTGTGATTGAGTGCAGCTAGCTAGCTCTCTAACTAGCATTATTCAGCTAGCCTTAGCTGACGAGCATTAGCTGGCTAATCTGCTCGGCTAGTAACGTTACCCGGATTTAAACCTCTGGAGAACAGCAATGCATGTGAGCTTTCATTGTGTATGTTAACGTTATGTATCTATGTTTCAGTTCACTATTCGATATTAGCATTTTATTTTAAACAGTCCAACGTCAGTTAAGTTGGCTTCACTGTTACAGAGGGCCTGCCACGGTGTCGGATGGTTTCGTTTACTGCAGGGTGCTGTAGCTTAGCTTTGGCCTTTACACAGTGCTGACTAGCCTTTGTGAGCCGACTTTCGCAACATTAGCATACCGGTCTTTTAGCCACGGCTGTGGGCACATACGTGCCATGTCATTATTCGCATTATAATGGCAAACGATTTTGGGTCATTGTAATTATGTTACCAGAATACACGTTCGACTATTTTTGACCATGTTTTCTGAAAAACCGTGTGATTATTGACGGGATTCACTTTGCCTTTGTTTACGTTGCTAACGTTAGCAAGGTGCTAGGCAGTCTCACCCACTACCACTGTGACGGCTAGCGAGAATAATCTTAAGTTATATTTGACAAGTGCGGAAAGGCATAGCCAATTTGTATTTTATGACAGTGTTTAGAAATTGGGATTTATAGTTTCTGTGTTGTCGCCGGCAATGGTAGCCGTAGTTCCCCTGCATTGTGCGTTATTGTGCAAGCGACGTGCTGATGGCATTCGAGCATGGCTTCGGGGAGCCTGGCTGCGCAGGTGTGATCGCATTTAATGCTGCGTCAAGAGGTTCAAGGTGTACGCAAGGTGCGTGCAATCCTGCTTCTCATAAACCTGACTTTCTGGACCATGACGACCAACGTGACGAAATTAGGCGAGAAATGCCCAATACAGGGGAGGACAGCCTGGAGCATTTCGGGTTGAGAGAATTCTTCAGAGAGGGGAGAACAGTTGTTGTCTTTCGGCTAATTTCCAGACACTGGTTTGGCCTGCTGCCAATGAAAATATATGAGGTGAATGACTGTATCCAATAAACTGCAATGGTGCATTAAGTCGTCAAGAAACTAGCTACAATCACAGCTGTATAACCTCATAATGAACACTCCATAAACTCAAACTCAAGAACCTCTGGTTTGGGATTTGGCTGGTCTTAATTTAATCTGACAAGTGGAGCAATAACAACTGGTACTGGTTTCTTGCTGTCAATGCGCAGCACTGTTTGTGTAGCAGCCTGATGGCAACACTTGCTGACACTAAAGGTTGGAAACTCACCGCCAGGTGTAGTTGGGTTTGCCACCATGGCTGTGTATAGCAGCAGGTTGACATCGGGAAGTGACGGCCCTTTTCCCGTCCTCGCAGTGTGTTCCTCTTGTACAGCGGAATTATGCCGGTTCTGCTTGCAGGCGCGTTGTGTACAATGTCCTGCCTTTACCGGGAAGGTCTGCAGTCTACATGTGCCTTATAATCGAGCATTATTCCTGTGGCGCAGGGTAGCATAGTTTCTATTTTATTTTTGTATGGTAACCAGATATGGGTCAAGTATAGACTCGTTTTGGATTATAATACTTTTCTACGCTTTAATGAACTTCTCTGGTGTTTGGGTACCTACGAAATGCTCTCAAAAAGTGCCAGCCAAGATTGATCAAGTACAGACAAATATTTGAATGAAAAACAATTGCCTATTTGACCCTGGTCATGATGTGATAACGTGTGAAAAAGGAATGAAATGATGTCAAAGTTAATTTCATTCTTTTTGGGAAGTTTTAAACGGAGCATACCTGGTGAATATGCAGCACGCTGAGGTTTATTTCCACTGGAGAGTAGTCATGGACAGGTCGGGTTCCTGACTCGCTCTCTCAAGCCTTGTTAGCCACGGTGCTAATTCAGCGTTAATGTACCTCCCCTCAGACAGAGGTGACATTAACTTCAGCTCAGTCTTTTAGTCGTGTTTTACCTTCATCCACCATCAGAGACTCCAGTTTGTCCACATTACATTACATTAGATTACATTACTGGCATGTGGCAGACGCTCTTATCCAGAGCAACGTACAGTTGATTAGACTAAGCAGGAGACAATCCTCCCCTGGAGCAATGCAGGGTTAAGGGCCTTGCTCAAGGGCCCAACGGCTGTGTGGATCTTATTGTGGCTACACCGGGGATCGAACCGCCAACCTTGCAGGTCCCAGTCATTTACATTAACCACTACGCTACAGGCCGCCCTGCTGTGTAGACATGCATGCACTCGGGGTGTCCTAGTGCTGCTGCCTCTTGATGGAGCGTGTTGTAGTGCATCCAGAGTTTAGGCTGCCTAATCGCGGCTCGCTGACTGTGAACATGCCAGCCTGCAGGGTGTCGGTTTCATGGCCCGTCGTGTCTCTAGGGGAGGTTGTACCAGTTGGGAATCGTGCCTTCCAGACTGTGTCAAAAGGTAGCTGCTCCTAGTCAGTCACAGGCCTGAAATAAATGGGGATCGCTTGTGATGATGATGATGATGATGAAGATGATGATAATGATAATGTTGATGATGGTGATGGTGATGATGATGATGATGATGATGGGGGATCATGTTTATGCTGTAACTTTCACAGTGTCAGAATGACAGGTGAGGAGCTAGCCGCAACAACCACCAATAGGTAAGGCAGCCCCTGGAGTCGTCTCTTATGAAATTCAGAAAGATTCTCAACACTACAAGGGGTCACCAAAAGTGTGTATCAACTGTCAAGAAACCCATAGAAAGGCCAAGGAGTCACAATGCATTTCAACGGTCATGTGTCGTGAAAAACGGTCGTATGAACAAATACAATGCTGGCGTCGTATCTGCCTGATAAGGGAGATCCACAGGTCACATCTGTCTGTTAAGGGAGATGTAATGTGCAGGTCACATCCGTCTGTTAAGGGAGATGTAACACACAGGTCACATCCGTCTGTTAAGGGAGATGTAACGCACAGGTCACATCTGTCTGTTAAGGGAGATGTAATGTGCAGGTCACATCCGTCTGTTAAGGGAGATGTAACGCACAGATCACATCCGTCTGTTAAGGGAGATGTAACACGCAGGTCACATCCGTCTGTTAAGGGAGATGTAACACGCAGGTCACATCCGTCTGTTAAGGGCGATGTAACACGCAGGTCACATCCGTCTGTTAAGGGAGATGTAATGCGCAGGTTGCATCCGGACATAAGCATTGCGGCTTTATTTCTGAAAGGCCACCAATGGACACTTGATTCTATCATAAGCAGTATGAATCAAAATTAAATTGAAATGCTCTCTAAATCTCTTAAACTTGCTCATTTTTCGTTACAATTTCATATCTGTGATATTTAATTTAACTTAACCTCTTTTTCATCCCTAAAGTCAGAATGAATTCATTATTAATGCAATAAACTCCTTGAATGATTCAAGCACCTCCAGTTTCTCTGGTTTTAGTATTCATTTTAGTAAATGACGCCTCCAGTTTTTGTGCTGGTTTAATCGTATTATGAATCAATTTAAAAAATCAAAATTCCCTTCCCACTATCAACGCTCTCTGGAACCGACACCAGTTTTCAAATGTGATCTTCCCACCAACCTCTTTCAAATTGCAGATTCTGCCAGTAATGTCCAAATTCTTAGAGAAAATGGTAAAGTAATCAATCAGTGGAACATCAAAAAATGAATAAATAAATCACCTAAGTGAATTCTGGTTTGGCTTCCATCCAAAAATATCTACGATTGCAGCTTCTCCAGTTGTTACAAAAGATGTCCGTCTCTCTTTCCGTAATGGCAACCTCACTGGAGCAATTTTTATTGACTTCAGGCGGGCTTTTGCAGTCAGCTAGTCTGTTTCTACTGCTTTTATATAGGCATCTTGTTTAAAAAAACGATCTGAACTTCCGATTATACTTAAAAAGTATGCCTTCTCCCTGTATAATCCTGGCGTCCCTCAAGGATATATTTTAGGGCCACACCCATTTATGTGTGAATAAACCTTCTCATTTGAGACATTCCAGTTGTCTCCTTCATGATGACTGATGACACTGTGATGTTTCTGTCTGACTCAGATTTAGAAAATTGGTCCACGTAAATCATCCCTCCAGGAATAAACACAATGAATGCATTTCAGAACTGCACTAAAATGGTACTTCTAAGTCTCCTCTGTCACATTGACCCGAGAGCCCCTCTGTCATCTGTAAACGCCTGGCCCTTACCTGGTGTCTGCCACTCACCTACAAACATCACTTCAGGAAATTAACAAAACAACTGTTGCGGCACCGTAAGATTCAGTTTCTCAGTTTCAAACTCATACCTTGGTGCCTAATTTTGTCAACTCGCTATTTGGATTGCACAAAAACGGGCTTTTATTGCACCTTCACTTCTACCTTTCACGTTCCCGCATAGAGAGCTCTGAGTGGGCCGCCTCCACGGGGTTCTGGCCATGGAATGTTGCATCTTGGGATGCAGCATTCCACCAATACCCAATACCTTATACCCCAATACCCTATAATTACTATTTTTGCCAATGCCAACTTGCATTAACACAGCACATTTGTCGTTCATTATTTTAATGTGAAACTTGTAACGGATGCAAGATGAAATATTCACAGGATTTAATAACGTGCAAATAATACTTTGAAATTGTGATCAAAACACTTAAAAAAAAAAAAAAAAAAAAAATCAGAACACTAATTGATAGCTTTCCGTTTTAATGTACTCCTATTGAGCAAGCTAGCTAGAGTGTGGCGTCTTGTTTTCGACTTTTCATAGAAGTTATGTGCTTTCTCTGCAGTGTAAATATTTAGACTAATTAACAGCACTGCCTGTCTCTGTGAGATGATTGGCTCTAAGAAACGGGAGTCATTATTTTGTTGTGGTTCAAGTCTGGGTCATCGCCTTTTATAATCTTTAAGAAAAAAAAAAAAAAAAAAAAAGGATCTGGGAATCTCTGCTTTTATAGATCGCAGTGTGTGTGTTTTCAGCGTTCTGGCTTGTTTTTCTGTGTAAAAAATGCGGAACCACGGTCAACTTGGCAGATATGCCCTGTAGAATAACCTGTTTTTTTTATTTTTTATAAAGAGAGTTTGAGAGGAGGAGTGCAGTCACCTGCACATTACTGCTTGTTGAAAAGTATCATTTGTATTACTTAATAGATATGGCATGGTTGATCATGTAATCATGATTGAAGGACAATCTCTGCCTCATTTTGAGCCAGGAGAAACCCAGTTGTATTAAATTTTATGTTCAGTTTGGGAACAATGGTATGCCATCAGTAATCTCTGCGTTCCGTTCCCTGAACCCCCCCCCCCCACAGGAAACTCCCATCATGCAGCTCTCAGCTTCCTGTTCTGTGCTGCAACAATCGCTGCTCTCTGTCTTCACGTCTTTCTTCTGCACGTTTCGCATTTGGATCACGACTCCCTCGGAAGTAACATCACGCGCCCCGTCCCTTTAAACGCTCTTACAAATACTGCTGACCAGGCCGTCCCAACTCTCTCTCATTGTGCCTTTCTGTCCCTGTGATCCTTTCATCCATCAAACGTCCCTGTTTCCCCCCCTTCCTGAGTCTTTGTCACACAAACCCTGTTTCTCTCACGCACACACGCACGCACGCACACACGCACACACACACACAGACACAGGCACACACATACACACACAGGTGCACACACACATACACATGCACACACACTCACACACACACACACACACACGCACGGGCACACACATACACACACACACACACACACACACACACACACTGGCACACACACTCACGCACACACACACACACACACACACACACACGCACACATACACGCACACACACATACACACACACAGGCACACACATACACACACAGGCACACACATACACACACACACACATGCACACACACACACACACTCACGGGCACACACATACACACACTCACGCACGCACGCACACACACATTTTTACTGCGCGGTGTTGTAGAAGTTGTGTTCCTGCAGTCCCCCCCTCAGACAGGGACCCTGCCCCCTGCGGTTTCTCACGGTTTAATGGCTGATTACACGCTAATCTAGCTGTTGAATATCGGTGCTGCGGAGCGCAGCGTCTGCTGCACGGGCAGGTCAATATTGCAGTCTCCGTCGGCACAAAGCGCAACCAGATGCTTCTCTGTTGCTATGGAGATTTTCCCACCGGGGCTAGGTGCCTGTGTCCTGGTTAGTCTGGCTGGTGCAGCTCATGTGGCTACGGTTGTGTTTGACTGCAGCGCTGGTTCTCAAACCCTGTCCGGGCCTGGGAACCCCTGTGTGTGCTCTCTCTCAAACCCCTGTTTGTGTGTGTGCTCTCAAACCCCTGTGTGTGTGTGTGAGCTCTCTCTCAAACCCCTGTTTGTGTGTGTGCTCTCAAACCCCTGTGTGTGTGTGTGTGCTCTCTCTCAAACCCCTGTGTGTGTGTGTGTGCTCTCTCTCAAACCCCTGTGTGTGTGTGTGCTCTCTCTCAAACCCCTGTGTGTGTGTGCTCTCAAACCCCTGTGTGTGTGTGAGCTCTCTCTCAAACCCCTGTGTGTGTGTGAGCTCTCTCTCAAACCCCTGTGTGTGTGTGTGTGTGTGTGTGTGTGTGTGTGTGTGTGTGTGTGTGTGTGTGTGTGTGTGTGTGTGAGAGCTCTCTCTCAAACCCCTGTGTGTGTGTGTGTGTGTGTGTGTGTGCTCTCTCCCAAACCCCTGTGTGTGTGTGTGCGCTCTCTCTCAAACCCCTGTGTGTGTGTGTGCTCTCTCTCAAACCCCTGTGTGTGTGTGAGCTCTCTCTCAAACCCCTGTGTGTGTGTGTGCGCTCTCAAACCCCTGTGTGCTCTCTCTCAAACCCCTGTGTGTGTGTGTGTGTGTGTGTGTGTGTGTGTGTGCTCTCAAACCCCTGTGTGTGTGTTCAAACCCCGTCCGGCCTGGGAACCCCTGTGTGTGTTACCCTTTGTTGCAACCAACCTCTTGCTCAATTAAGGCTATTGAACACATGACTATTTAAACTTATTTCCACAATGCAGGTTTGGCTTGTTATCATTTGCTTTCTCTTTGAATTCTTCAGTATACCAGATGTTTGTTTAGGTGGCCACACTTTCATCAATTTTGGAGCTTAAGTCCCACCTTGGTCTTTAATTTGATCAATGACATTTGCAGTCATTTGCAAAAGAACACAATAAGCACTTGTGAAATATTCTTCACGGTGTGCATTCTGACAAAACGTGGCAAAAGAGGGTAAATAATCCCTTGAAATATGAAAGGCATTGAATTAAGGCAGTTTGAAGGCTTGTTAAAATCTTGGTATTTCACCTGTGGTTGGGACGAAAACCCACGTGCACAGGGGTTTGAGAAGCACTGGCCTATGGGCTGGTTTGCTGTGGCAGGTGTTGTCTTCTGTACCCGCTGGTAAATCCACTGTTGTAGACCTGCACATGCTTAACGCTGTGCGCCCTTAACGCTGTACGCCCTTAACACTAGCGCTGTTCGTGCTTAACGCTCTACGCGAAGGCACGTTCCTATGTTTATCCGTCAGTGTTCGCTTGGAACTGGGGAGTTTTCTGTCCTTTTGGCAACGTGTTTCCTGACCTGTCCCAAGGAAAATAAAAGAATCTCCCCCATTTATGGTGATGCCTACGCTGTTGTGTCGATATGGTAACGTTGCCACTACGTTGCAGTGCGGTTGTGAGAAGGTTTTAGCTGGGTTGGTCCTGCGTCATGCCGAGGAAACCAGCTTTGGAGTCAAGGGAAGAACCTCTGTCTGTCTGTCTCCCCGCTTCAACATTTTGGAAGTCGTTTTGAATAAGTGTCAGCTAAATAAGAAAAATAAGTTCCCATTTTCAGCCTTCTATCCCGGCAAATTTGAATTTCATTCGTCATGGAAACCCCCCCAGAATGAATATGGCTGTAACCTTCGGTCAGGACTGATTACACCTGTGAGTTAAATCTGTGGCCCATTGGTGGCATTGATTGATCAGTGAAGTCTCGGGTAGAGAAAGCAGCAGCAGCGCAGACCTGCAGTCTCTGCAGGAGGACCCAGCCCTGCGTACAGTCTCTGCAGGAGGCCCCAGCCCTGCGTACAGTCTGCAGGAGGACCCAGCCCTGCGTACAGTCTCTGCAGGAGGACCCAGCCCTGCGTACAGTCTGCAGGAGGACCCAGCCCTGCGTACAGTCTGCAGGAGGACCCAGCCCTGCGTACAGTCTCTGCAGGAGGACCCAGCCCTGCGTACAGTCTGCAGGAGGACCCAGCCCTGCGTACAGTCTGCAGGAGGACCCAGCCCTGCGTACAGTCTGCAGGAGGACCCAGCCCTGCGTACAGTCTGCAGGAGGACCCAGCCCTGCGTACAGTCTGCAGGAGGACCCAGCCCTGCGTACAGTCTGCAGGAGGACCCAGCCCTGCGTACAGTCTGCAGGAGGACCCAGCCCTGCGTACAGTCTGCAGGAGGACCCAGCCCTGCGTACAGTCTGCAGGAGGACCCAGCCCTGCGTACAGTCTGCAGGAGGACCCAGCCCTGCGTACAGTCTGCAGGAGGACCCAGCCCTGCGTACAGTCTGCAGGAGGACCCAGCCCTGCGTACAGTCTCTGCAGGAGGACCCAGCCCTGCGTACAGTCTCTGCAGGAGGACCCAGCCCTGCGTACAGTCTGCAGGAGGACCCAGCCCTGCGTACAGTCTGCAGGAGGACCCAGCCCTGCGTACAGTCTGCAGGAGGACCCAGCCCTGCGTACAGTCTGCAGGAGGACCCAGCCCTGCGTACAGTCTCTGCAGGAGGACCCAGCCCTGCGTACAGTCTCTGCAGGAGGACCCAGCCCTGCGTACAGTCTCTGCAGGAGGACCCAGCCCTGCGTACAGTCTCTGCAGGAGGCCCCAGCCCTGTGCACAGTCTGCAGGAGGACCCAGCCCTGCGTACAGTCTGCAGGAGGCCCCAGCCCTGCGTACAGTCTCTGCAGGAGGACCCAGCCCTGCGTACAGTCTCTGCAGGAGGACCCAGCCCTGCGTACAGTCTCTGCAGGAGGACCCAGCCCTGCGTACAGTCTCTGCAGGAGGACCCAGCCCTGCGTACAGTCTCTGCAGGAGGCCCCAGCCCTGCGTACAGTCTCTGCAGGAGGCCCCAGCCCTGTGCACAGTCTCTGCAGGAGGACCCAGCCCTGCGTACAGAGCGCGCTGTGGGGCTGCGTCCCTGGGGAGTGCTGAGGTTTCATTTCTGTCGAGTCACGGTCTGCGTTCCGCCGTACGGTAGCTGTCCTATCAGTAACCTTTGCCACACTGGAGGATTAGCTTCTGCCCCAGTGCTGTGCTGGAGCAGGTGAGCACAGGTCAGAGGTGTGTGTTCTGTGCCCTGTATTCTCCGCTCCTGCCAGCGTTTCCCGTCTCGCACGTGACCAGCGTGACACTGCTGGCCTCCGTCCGACAGACCATAAGATTTCAGGGGAGCTTGATGTACAAAGTCCACCCTACATCTTTTTACGACTTCCCTTCTCTCTCTCCCTCCCTCTCTCCCTTCTCTCTCCCTTCTCTCTCCCTTCTCTCTCTCCCTCTCCCTCCCTCTCTCTCTCTCCCCCTCCCCCTCCCTCCCTTCCTTCCGGTTATTTCCTCATTGTTCTTCCTGCCCTGCTCCTTTAATCCTTCCTCTCAGCCATGCTCTTCGGGCCTGTGCCCCCCCCCCCCCTCAGTGGACTGGAGTGACCTGTCCCACATGGGACTCTCCTCAGTCCCGCTGTAACAGAATTACCGCCGTCTGCTCTCCGGCCAGTCCTCTGCTGCCTTCGGTATTCTGCCCGCTTTTTCTCCCGGTGCTTGGTCTCTGGCCTGGTCTCTGGCCTGGTCTGTGGCCTGGTCTGTGGCCTGGTCTCTGGCCTGGTCTCTGGCCTGGTCTCGGGCTCCTGCCTCTTGCGTCAAACAGGGCTGCAGTGGTTTCCCCTCTCCTTTAGTTTGGACAGGTGTACTGAGCTGCGGTGGGTTTATTTATACTTTTGGAGGTTTTCTGTCACATTTGTTGGCGAGTTGTCTGGTCTGGCCACACCTGAGACGCGCTGAGACTCGCGTGCGGCTCGTAAATTCTGCTCGGAGGTGCGATCGTCCCGCCTGAGGCTGTGGTCCCTCTGCGCCGTTTCTGTTATGGTAACCCCTGCGGCTAACGCGCTAACCCTGCGGCTCATTCACCTCACAGGCCCCACCGTGCAGGCTAACGCGCTAACCCTGCGGCTCATTCACCCCACAGGCCCCACAGTGCAGGCTAACGGTGCTAACGCGCTAACCCTGCGGCTCATTCACCTCACAGGCCCCACCGTGCAGGCTAACGGTGCTAACGCGCTAACCCTGCGGCTCATTCACCTCACAGGCCCCACAGTGCAGGCTAACGGTGCTAACGTGCTAACCCTGCGGCTCATTCACCTCACAGGCCCCACAGTGCAGGCTAACGCGCTAACCCTGCGGCTCATTCACCTCACAGGCCCCACAGTGCAGGCTAACGGTGCTAACGCGCTAACCCTACAGCTCATTCACCTCACAGGCCCCACCGTGCAGGCTAACGCGCTAACCCTGCGGCTCATTCACCTCACAGGCCCCACCGTGCAGGCTAACGCGCTAACCCTGCGGCTCATTCACCCCACAGGCCCCACAGTGCAGGCTAACGGTGCTAACGCGCTAACCCTGCGGCTCATTCACCCCACAGGCCCCACCGTGCAGGCTAACGGTGCTAACGCGCTAACCCTGCAGCTCATTCACCTCACAGGCCCCACCGTGCAGGCTAACGGTGCTAACGCGCTAACCCTGCGGCTCATTCACCTCACAGGCCCCACCGTGCAGGCTAATGGTGCTAACGCGCTAACCCTGCGGCTCATTCACCTCACAGGCCCCACAGTGCAGGCTAACGGTGCTAACGCGCTAGCCCTGCGGCTCATTCACCCACAGGCCCCACAGTGCAGGCTAATGGTGCTAACGCGCTAACCCTGCGGCTCATTCACCTCACAGGCCCCACAGTGCAGGCTAACGTGCTAACGCGCTAACCCTGCGGCTCATTCACCTCACAGGCCCCACAGTGCAGGCTAACGGTGCTAACACACTAGCCCTCTGGCTCATTCACCCACAGGCCCCACAGTGCAGGCTAATGGTGCTAACGCGCTAACCCTGCGGCTCATTCACCTCACAGGCCCCACCGTGCAGGCTAACGGTGCTAACGCGCTAACCCTGCGGCTCATTCACCTCACAGGCCCCACAGTGCAGGCTAACGGTGCTAACGCGCTAGCCCTGCGGCTCATTCACCTCACAGGCCCCACAGTGCAGGCTAACGGTGCTAACGCGCTAACCCTGCGGCTCATTCACCTCACAGGCCCCACAGTGCAGGCTAACGGTGCTAACGCGCTAACCCTGCGGCTCATTCACCTCACAGGCCCCACAGTGCAGGCTGATGGTGCTAACGCGCTAACCCTACAGCTCATTCACCTCACAGGCCCCACCGTGCAGGCTAACGGTGCTAACACACGAGCCCTCTGGCTCATTCACCTCACAGGCCCCACAGTGCAGGCTAACGCGCTAACCCTGCGGCTCATTCACCTCACAGGCCCCACAGTGCAGGCTAACGGTGCTAACGCGCTAACCCTGCCGCTCATTCACCCACAGGCCCCACCGTGCAGACTAACGGTGCTAACGCGCTAACCCTGCGGCTCATTCACCTCACAGGCCCCACCGTGCAGGCTAACGGTGCTAACACACTAGCCCTGTGGCTCATTCACCCACAGGCCCCACCGTGCAGGCTAACGGTGCTAACGCGCTAACCCTGCGGCTCATTCACCTCACAGGCCCCACCGTGCAGGCTAACGGTGCTAACGCGCTAGCCCTGTGCTGGACTATGAAGCCTGCTGCTCTGTGTGAGCGAGTGAGCGAGAGGGAACGCGTTGTGGCTGTGTGAGCCTGCGGAACAGCAGCACCATTGTAACCCCCCAGGATTCACACACAGACGCCACAAAGGAAGCTTTCTGCGGCAGACACACAGCCGAGGTTGCCGGTTTGATCCCTGGGTGTGTCGAAGTGCCCCTGGGCAAGACGCCTCACCCCCGATCTCTCCCGACGAGCTGATCGGTGCCTTGCGTGGTGCACAGTGACCGACTCCTTCCTTCTCCGAGATCATTCCTGTACGCATCAGAGATGACCTATGACCCATGACCCCATTCCACACTGTCTCTGGGCTTCCTCACTGTACAGCAGCACAGGGATCTTAGATTCTGCTGAAAAATCAGCTGAACTCTGAATGGAGGCTTAACCCTTTCAGTCCCAAGCCCAATATGAAGAGGCTCCACCCAAACCAAGCTGAGAGAATTTAGTGGGGTTTTAATAGAGGCTTGAAACAATAGTACAGCAGTCATTTTGATTGGTTGAAAATTGCCATATGGCACTCTTGGGACTGAATAGGGATAAGAGACCTTTTTGCATCCTGCTCAACAATGTCGGGAGAACACACACTGAGCACAGTGGTGGATCAGCGCACACACACAACACGCACACACACAACACGCACACACACCACACACACAAACGCACCACACACACCACACACCATGCACACACACACACACACACACACACACACACACACACACACACACACACACACCTGTTTACCCGCTAACTGCTGGGAATCCTGCAGAAGTTTGTTTAGGGCAGGGATGCACAACCGGGGTCGATCCGTTTCAGGATTTATCTTGAGATTGAGTCAATTAAATCATTATCTGACATGTGTGTGAGTACTGGCTACAGACTGCAGGTGTAGCCTGATGATTTTACTGTGCTCATTATGGCTGTGCTCTGATAGGCTCAGTGTAGCTGGGCTGTGCTCTGATAGGCTCAGTGTAGCTGTGCTGTGCTCTGATAGGCTCAGTGTAGCTGTGTTGTGCTCTGATAGGCTCAGTGGAGCTGTGCTGTGCTCTGATAGGCTCAGTGGAGCTGTGCTGTGCTCTGATAGGCTCAGTGGAGCTGTGCTGTGCTCTGATAGGCTCAGTGGAGCTGTGCTGTGCTCTGATAGGCTCAGTGTAGCTGTGCTCTGATAGGCTCAGTGGAGCTGTGCTGTGCTCTGATAGGCTCAGTGTAGCTGTGCTCTGATAGGCTCAGTGTAGCTGTGCTGTGCTCTGATAGGCTCATTGTGGCCCCCCTCAGTTTCAGAGTGGTGGATAGAGGGGAAATTAGGTATATGGAATCATCCTCTCATTTACCCAGTCATTTACCCCTCTCAGTTTCTATACAACCCCCCCTTTACTCCCCTCCCTCTCCTGCCCCACTCTCACTCTTTCTCTCTCTCCCTCTCCTGCCCCACTCTCTCCCCCCCCTCTCTCCCCCCTCTGGGAGGTGAAGGGGTCAGTCACTGAATAGGATTCTCTGCCGGGGGGGAGGGGGGGAGTTGTATCCTGTGTGAGATGTGGAAGAGGGGGATGGGTGGGAGTTTATTGGGGAGCTGAGGTCTACTCCTCACAGTCCAGACAATGGGGGTTCTACCCCACCCCATCTATCCCTCCACAGCTCCCCCTGCTGTCCAGGGCAGGCACTGCTGCTGAATTACTGAACGCATCTCCCGGATTGTGAGAGAGTTTCAGTTGCAGACTCATTTTGGCCTGAGATCCCTGTGGTGGGAGGAGGAAGGGTCTGGTGCTGGGCCTGGGCCTGGGTCTGGTGCTGGTGCTGGTGCTGGCTGGGCCGGGCTGGGCTGTTAAAGCTCGGCCCGAGGTCAGGATGGGGAGGGGACAGAGGGCCAGGGTGTTCCTCAGGCTGAGTTTGGGTTTCTGTGACTCCTGAGGGACGCGTTGTGGACCAGCTGCTTTTCGTGCGGAGCCACAGCTGGGCTGGGGAAGATCCAGCAGCGCTCCGATTGTATGTATATTGTATTGTATGTATATCCCCGTGTATGCTGGCTTTCGATTTTAACAAGATGTAACTTTTTCTTAATTTGTTTCAGTTTTAGAGAGACAGTTTGCCCTCTACACTGAGTGTTAAAATAAATTAATAAAAATAAATAAAAGGTATGCATGCCATGACGAATAATATTGGCGACATTTGCATAAAAAATAACACATTTTGAACTGATTCAAGGCTTTAGTGAATCGGTTGTTGAACACGCACGCATGCACAGTCCAGCAGGGAGATGTACTGATCACACAGTCCAGCAGGGAGATGTACTGATCACACAGTCCAGCAGGGAGATGTGGTACTGATCACACAGTCCAGCAGGGAGATGTACTGATCACACAGTCCAGCAGGGAGATGTACTGATCACACAGTCCAGCAGGGAGATGTACTGATCACACAGTCCAGCAGGGAGATGTACTGATCACACAGTCCAGCAGGGAGATGTACTGATCACACAGTCCAGCAGGGAGATGTGGTACTGATCACACAGTCCAGCAGGGAGATGTGGTACTGATCACACAGTCCAGCAGGGAGATGTGGTACTGATCACACAGTCCAGCAGGGAGATGTACTGATCACACAGTCCAGCAGGGAGATGTACTGATCACACAGTCCAGCAGGGAGATGTACTGATCACACAGTCCAGCAGGGAGATGTACTGATCACACAGTCCAGCAGGGAGATTGTGGTACTGATCGCACAGCCAGCTTCTGACTGAGGTGTGGCTTCTGCTGACTCAGCAGTTTGTGTCCCTGTAGACTCCCCGGCCTGCCTCCTCCCTGCCTGTTTCCCCGGAGAGTCGCGGGTTCTGGGAGAGAGTGTGGGGGCTCGTCCGGGATGAGGCAGTGTGGTGAGGCTGAACGGCTGCCTGCCCTGCCAGTGAGGGGGGAGGGGGGGGGGGGGGGTCTGTTTGAGGACGCGCTGGGGGGGGCGGGGGGAGCTGCCCTTGGGGCTGTTATTGGCTGTTGCCATGGCGCTGGCCTGGGGGGGGCGGTCCCAGGTGTGTCTGGGCAGGGGGACAGTGGAAGGAGAGGAGACCGACCCCGCCCCTTTCTCTGAGACCATGTGACCAGGGCACTGTCCCCCGTACCCCGAATCCGGCTTCCTGTCTGGGATCCCGGTTCCCTGTCCCTCTGTCTCTGCGCTCAGTCCTACAGAAGCCAGAAGGAGGATGTGACTAGAAATCGAGAGATCTGCTGATCTTCCACATACCCTGTCTGTCTGTCTGTCTGTTTGTGTGTCTGTGAGCAGGATATCTCCAAAAGTCATGAACGGGTTTGCAGGAATCTTTGTTGAAAGTTTGGTCCCGGGGCACGGACAAACTGATCTGTTTTTCACGCGAGTCGGCCGCAGGAGGACGTGGCAGTGGGTGTGGCCTCTCGCAGTGGGCGTGGCCTCTCGCAGTGGGCGTGGCCTCTCACAGGAAGGCTTGTAGCTTCCGAACGGATTCGCTTAACGCCGTGAAACTCAGGCTGCCAGTCAGCAGCGGGTGCTGGTCTCCTAGTGCTCATCGGCCAGATAGTGTGACAATAACCGAGTGCAATGCTGCCGCGCAGCGAGGATTTAAACAGGCATTGCATCTCCAGGAAGCGCATGTATGGGCAGGGAAAAAGCTGTGAACTTTTGGTGAATGTCTGATATGTGGCAGCTTGACGTAGTGATGTGCTCTGAGTTCAGTGTGTTTTTGCTTTTGCGTTATTAATTTTTGCCTGTTCATGCATTGACCTCATTTTCATTATATTCCTAAAGTTGTTTTTTAAAAGAATGTATGTTAAACTTTTTTTTTTCTTTCTTTTTTCTCCTCTGTTTCCCAAAACTTTGCTGAAAAAGCAATTCAGGAAAAAGGAGGAAAATGTGCCCTGTTGTTGAGTCTTCCAACCTGAAGGGGCCACTGTGGCAGAGTTTTCCTTAATGCATCCGTTTCCAGAATCCCCAGAATCCCACCACCTCTGGAGGATCGGATCTTTCCCACCCAGCCTGGAGTCGCGGCCGTCTATAGTGTGAGTGTGACGCACCTCTTCACCCTGACTCTGCTCCAACCCTGAACCTGCTCCAACCCTGAACCTGCTCCAACCCTGAACCTGCTCCAACCCTGAACCTGCCTTCACCCTAACTCTGCTCAAACTCTTTACTCAAACCCTGCTCCTCTCCTCTCTAACTCTGCTCCTCTCCTCTCTAACTCTGCTCCTCTCCTCTCTAACCCTGCTCCTCTCCTCTCTAACCCTGCTCTCTAACTCTGCTCCTCTGCTCTCTAACCCTGCTCCTCTCCTCTCTAACCCTGCTCTCTAACTCTGCTCCTCTGC